>NC_057807.1:40724857-40727061 GCF_018294505.1 Triticum aestivum
AAAAAAGGCTAGGTGGCAAATGGTAAAACCAATGTTGGGCATTGCTGGAAAAGCTTTAATCAAGGCGAACTATCAAGGGGTTCCCATTATAGCCCAACCGTGTAAGGGACGCAACAATCCGGGAACATAACACCGATATGACGGAAACTAGGGCGGCAAGAGTGGAACAAAACACTAGGCGAGAGGCCGAGCCTTCCACCCTTTACCAAGTATATAGATGCATTAAGATAACATAGCAATATAATGATATCCCAACAAGTAAATAAATGTTCCAACAAGGAACGGCTCCAATCTTCACCTGCAACTAACAACGCTATAAGAAGGGCTGAGCAAAGCGGTAACATAGCCAATCAATGGTTTGCTAGGACAATGGTGGGTTAGAGGTTCAACATGGCAATTGGGAGGCTGACAAGCAAAAGGTAGGCATCGTAGCAGTGGCAAAGCAAAAGAGCGAGCAAACTAGCATAGCAAAGATAGTAGTGATTTCGAGGGTATGATCATCTTGCCTGCACAGTTGTCAGAGTTGACTAGATCCTCGCAAGCAAACTCAACGGGCTCCTCGGTAGCGAACTCGTCTCCCGGCTCTACCCAACAAGACAAACAAGCAACAAGGATACAATCAACCACGGCAAGACCAAGCAATATGATGAAATGACGATATGCTATGCGGGATGCGATGCGGGATGCAAAATGCAAGATATGACAGGAAATGCATGAACCTGGCATCAACTTGGGAAACCAAGTGTGCCACTGTATAGAGGGGATGAAATTGCTTGAAAACGATATAAAGATCATTGGAATCGGAGCTACGGTTTGGAAATGGCGAGCGTTTTAAGATATGACACCGGTACACGATTTACAGCAAGTAGGCATCTAAATGCAACGAAAAGAACATGCTACAGCCACCAAACATGAAAACAAAATACATGGCAGTGATGTACACAAGATGGTTGACAAAACACTAGCACTGAGCCATAGGCAAATTCATCCATTAAGAGGTTCAAACAAGCATGGCTAAAACGCAAATGCAAAACAGATTTCAGACTTAGTGAAATTAACACTAGTCTGAAATTTCAGATCACGATGCTCTCTTCGGAGCAGCAAAACAACATGATAGAAAATCTTAACATGACAAGTAAGAACATGGCATGGATCTACTCAACAAGCTTAAAAAAACACCCAAAGTGACCTGGGGCCAAAAGGGTTCACAAAATACTCTACCGAGCTCACGAACATCGCTCGAACACAATCAGTTTTCAGACTTAGTGAAAACTGAGACATGCTGAAATATAACTCACGAAGGCATGTAAACGAGCTCGATGCACTCACTACGGTGCAAGTCATGGCAAGGAAAGCATATAACCAGCAAGAAGGCACAAAGTGCTAGATACACATGGCAAGAACGAAGGCATAGCATGCATGGAACACTAACGGTAGCATCGGCGAAATCGCAAACGAGTTGCCGATCTGCCCAGATTAACAATGAAGCAAAAGTTGAGCTCGATTGAGTCAACCTAGAGCACTCCACATATGCAAACAAAGACATGGATGGAAAGAGCATAACATAAATATCAAAACTCCCTTTCTGATCATCCTCAAAAGAGGCACGGATCACTAGGAAACAAGCTGGACATATAGCATCATGAACTAAAGTCCCTGAAATCAGCAATCTCAGGTACCTCTCTTCGCAAGCTTGCACAAGACAACACACACATCCTAAAAATGCATGGGTGACACCTCTGGAAAGAAGACAAAATGCTTAACAATTCATCCCAAAGGGGCACAGGCATATCATGCACGAATTAAACATAGCAAAAATGACAAAAGTGCATGATGAACTAACGGATCTGCCATTTAACTCACGAAGCCTCCTTCTAACAGAATTTTGGGTATCAAGATGACCTCAAATGCAAATGATGCAATGGAATGGAATGATGTACATGTCGAGGCGAAGATTTTGATATATCATATGCCCAAAACGGAGCTACGGTTGCGAAGATACAAGCATTCAAAGATAGCACGAATATTAGGGTTTCGGGGGAGAAAATCAACCGAAATATCCCAGATCCAGATCTGGATCGGGCACGGATACCGAGGCGGCGGCGGTACTGTTCACCGGCGACGACGGGGAAGGAGGCAGCGGCCGGCGACGAGGGGACCGGAGGGCGGGGCGGCGGTTGCCGGGGCGGCGCCGGCGTGGAGGC
>NC_057807.1:40727651-40737065 GCF_018294505.1 Triticum aestivum
GGGGGGGGGTTGATCTGTTTTTTTTTAAAACTAGGGTTTCGGACGGGGGAAGAAGAGATCCGAATGGAGGGGGGTATTTATAGGCGTAAGTGGAGCTAGGAGAGTCCAAATGAGGTGCGGTTTTCGCCCACACGATCGTGATCGAACGCTCTAGGACATGGAGCAGAGTTTGGTGGGTTTTGGGCCAAATTTGGGGGGTGTTGGGCTGCAACACACACGAGGCCTTTCTGGTCCCTCGGTTAACCGTTGGAGCATCAAACGAAGTCCAAATGATACGAAACTTGACAGGCGGTCTGCCGGTAGTAAACCAAGGCCGCATGACAAGTCTCAGTCCAATCCGGAAATGTTTAGACCCCACACACGAAAGAAGACTAGAAATGACCACCGGAGGAGAACGAAGCGCCGGAATGCAAAACGGACAACGGGGAAAATGCTCGAATGCATGAGATGAACATGTATGCAAATGCAATGCACGAGATGGCATGATAAGAGATGCACGAAAAAGAAAAATAACACACGGAGACAAAGACCCGAACCCGAGAAATAAATATAACTTAGCGCCGGAGACGGCAAGAGTTGGATACAAATATGGAAAGTATGTCTGGGGCGTTACAACACTCCACCACTACGAAAAGATCTCGTCCCGAGATCTAGGACTGAAAGAACTCCGGGTACTCAGAACGGAGGTGATCCTCGCGTTCCCAGGTGGCTTCACGGTCGGAATGGTGTGACCACTTAACTTTGAGGAATTTGATTGACTTGTTGCGAGTCTTGCGTTCTGTCTCTTCAAGAATAGCAACTGGGTGCTCACGATAAGAGAGATCTTCTTGGAGCTCAATGTCCTCGAAGTTGACGGTGCGGTCAGGAGTCTTGAAGCACTTTCGAAGCTGAGAGACATGGAACACATCATGAACATTTGCAAAGTTTGAAGGAAGCTCGAGTTGATAGGCGAGGTCGCCTCCCTTGCTGACAATCTTGAAAGGTCCCACGTATCTAGGGGCAAGCTTCCCTTTGATACCGAAGCGACGAGTACCTTTCATGGGAGAGACGCGGAGGTAAACGTGATCTCCGATCTCGAAAGCCAGATCACGGTGCTTACTATCATAGTAGCTCTTCTGGCAGGACTGGGCTGCTTTGAGGTTATCACGAATGACTTTGCACATTTCTTCTGCTTCTGTGATTAAGTCATTACCCAGCAGCTGACGTTCACCGGTTTCAGACCAGTTGAGAGGGGTACGGCACTTCCTGCCATATAGAATTTCAAAGGGGGCCTTGCCCGAACTTGCTTGAAAGCTGTTGTTGTAAGAGAATTCAGCATAAGGAAGACAGTCCTCCCACTTCATGCCGAAGGAGATCACACAAGCCCTGAGCATATCTTCAAGAATTTGGTTGACACGCTCGACTTGACCGCTTGTTTGAGGATGGAAAGCTGTGCTGAAGCGGATGTTGGTGCCCATGGCCTTCTGAAAAGAATCCCAAAACTTAGAGGTAAAGATGCTGCCACGGTCTGAAGATATCACTTGAGGAATACCGTGCAGAGAGACAATGTGAGAGGTATAGAGTTCCGCCAATTGAGCTGCAGTGATTGACTCTTTGATAGGCAGAAAGTGAGCCACTTTGGTGAGCTTGTCGATGACAACGAAGATAGCATCATTGCCACGCTTGGACTTTGGAAACCCAGTCATGAAGTCCATTTCAATGTGGTCAAACTTCCATTCTGGAATGGCAAGAGGTTGGAGGAGACCAGCTGGCCTTTGGTGTTCTGCCTTCACTCTTCTGCAGACATCACATTCATTCACGAATTGAGCGATCTCGCGCTTCATTCGAGTCCACCAATAAGCTTGCTTGAGGTCCTGATACATCTTCATACTACCAGGGTGGATGGAGAGGAGAGAGTTGTGAGCCTCGTTCATGATCACCTTACGAAGTTCACCTTTGGGCACAACAATTCGATCCTCGAAGAAGAGAGTGTCCTTGTCATCAAGTCGGTAGCACTTGTACTTGGACTGACTCTTTGCAATACCAATCTTCACCTTCTTCACCATATCATCAAGAAGTTGGGCTTGGCGAATCTGGTCTTCTAAGGTAGGAGAGACTTGAAGGTTGGCGAGGAAACCTTGAGGAACAACTTGCAGATTAAGTTTGCGGAAAGCTTCACAAAGCTCGGGTTGATAAGGCTTGAGAATCAGACTGTTGCAATATGCTTTTCTGCTCAACGCGTCAGCAATCACATTAGCCTTGCCTGGAGTATACTCGATACTCGGATTGTACTCTTGAATCATTTCGACCCATCGAGTCTGCCTGAGGTTGAGATTAGGCTGAGTGAAGATGTACTTGAGACTCTTGTGATCGGTGAAAATGTCCACTTTCCTTCCCAATAGAAGATGTCTCCAAGTCAACAAAGCATGCACAACTGCCGCCAACTCGAGATCATGAGTGGGGTAGTTCTTCTCATTAGGTTTCAACTGGCGAGAGGTATAAGCAACAACTTTCTTCTCTTGCATCACTACAGCACCGAGACCTTGGAGAGAGGCATCACAAAAGACCTCGTACGGCTTGGTTTCATCAGGCGGAGTCAGAACTGGAGCAGTGATCAATTTCTCTTTCAAAGTGTTGAAAGCAATATCACACTCCGGAGACCAAACGTACTTGACGTGCTTCTGAAGAAGATTTGAGAGAGGCTTGGCGATCTTAGAAAAGTTTTCAACGAATCTTCTGCAATAGCTTGCGAGACCGAGGAAACTGCGGAGTTGCTTCATGTTCTGAGGAGGTTCCCAATTCACAATTGCGGACACCTTCTCAGGATTCACGGAAATGCCCTTGGCAGAGATGATATGACCAAGATAAAGAACCTCATCGAGCCAAAATTCACACTTGGAGAACTTGGCGTAGAACTGATGTTCTCTGAGCTTGTCAAGAACCAAACGCAAGTGCTTGGCATGATCTTCCTTGTTCTTCGAGAAAACCAGAATGTCGTCGAGATAGACCAAAACGAATTCATTGGTGTAGGGGTTGAAGATGAAGTTCATCATGCGAGAGAACGTCGGAGGAGCGTTGGCGAGGCCAAAAGACATGACGGTGTATTCATATGAACCAAAGCTTGTTCTGAACACCGTCTTGGGAATATCTTGCTCACGAATACGAATCTGATGATAACCCATACGGAGATCGAGCTTGGAGAATACTTGAGCACCCTTGAGTTGTTCGAACAGCTCATTGATGTTGGGAAGTGGGTATTTGTTCTTGATGGTCTTCTTGTTTACTGGACGGTAATCAACACAAAGTCGACTCGATCCATCCTTCTTCTTCACAAAAAGAACACCACAACCCCACGGAGAAGTACTAGGCCGAATGAGACCCAATCTTTCTTGCTCATCGAGTTGTTTCTTCAACTCCTTCAATTCTTCGGGGCCGAGCTTGTAAGGACGTTTGCACACAGGTTCCGTGCCAGGCTCAAGCTCAATAACGAATTCAACCGGCCGGTTTGGAGGCATTCCTGGGAGCTCTTCTGGAAAAACATCTTGATACTCACAAACAACCGGAATTTGCGAAATAGCATCCAATTCACCCTTCTCATTGAGAGAAAACAACCAGATGGTATTATCCCGAGCGGCAAAGACAATGACATCCTCAGACGAATGAGTCAGTTGAATCTGCCTAGCTGCACAATCAAGCTAAGCTTTATGCTTAGAGAGCCAGTCCATCCCGAGAATAAGATCGATATCCGAGTTGCCAAGAACCATTGGAGAAGCAAGAAACTTGAAATCACCCATCAAGATTGAAATATCCGGCACCTCCATACTAGAACTCAGTCGCTTAGCTGGAGAGACGACTTGCATAGTTCTAGGTAATGCCTTAGTGCTAAAATTGTTCTCCGATGCAAATGGAAATGACATGAAGGAATGCGATGCACCAGAGTCAAAAAGAACTTTTGCAGGAATATCATTAACAAGAAGGTTACCCATGATCACATCTGACGAGTCCTCTGCCTGGGCTGCATTCATCAAATTGACCTTGGCGTGCTTGGGATTATGCTTGACCACAGCTGTACTTGCCGATCTGACAGGAGGAGGAGGAGGAAGACGCCTCTGGTTGGTACACTTGTTGGCATAGTGACCCTTCTGTTGGCACTTGTTGCAGGTGACCTCTGAAAGCAGACGGTGATACGGAGCACGCGATCTTGGCGCTTGAGACGAGGACTTGTTCTGAAAGCCTGGGTTGGGTGGGTGGGAGAAACCACTGCCACCTTTGCTCTTCTGCTGATACGGCTGACGAAACGGAGGAGGAGGAAGCCAATACTTCTGCTGCTTGACCACTTGAGTAGAGGAAGACGGAGTAACATCTCTGGCACGCTTCCTGGAAGCATCACACCTCATCTGAGCAGCCTCTTGCTTCAGTGCCATGTTATAGAACTCATCGTATCTCAACGGCTCAAAGAGGACAAGAGCGAGCTGAATTTCCTCACGAAGACCACCCCTGAACTGATAGATCATGCTCTTCTCATCAGGAACATCCTGCTTGGCAAAACGGGCGAGTTTCTGGAACAACTTGTTGTAGTCATAGACAGACAAAGAGCCTTGCTTCAGATTGCGGAATTCCTGACGCTTACTCTCAACCACACTTTGAGGGATGTGATGAGCGCAGAAATCTTGACGGAAATCGTCCCAAGTGATCAGACGTCCACCTCTGGAATCCTTGTACTGCTGGAACCACTCTGCAGCCTGATCTTTGAGCTGGAAAGAAGCGAACTTGACGAAATCTTCAGGCCTGACGTTGCTACATTCAAAATGCTTGCCCAGATCCACTAGCCAATCGTCAGCATCGGTAGCCTCAACACAACCGCTGAACGTCTTTGGGCCATTAGCAAGGAACTGGTTCAGTGTAGCAAAGTGGTGCTGATTATGGCCTTGATTCCCTTGACTGCCTTGATTGCGCTCTTGGAGGATTTGCATGATCAACTGTGTATTTGCATTAGTAGCGGCCATCACAGCTTGCCATGCTTCCGGAGGAGGCGGAGGTGGAGGCGGATTAAGATTCGGAGTCGTGCGCGTTGGAGGAGCCATCCTGAACAGGTTGACCACCATTAGCACATTGATAGACAACAATATAGAAGCTGAATCCAACGGAATGAAAATTGCAACATATAGACTTCACATCCGAACAAAATGAACGAATGCATTCCTCTTCAAATGGTCACATATCCATAAATGAGAAGCCACGAAGAATTAAGGAAGAGAAATAATTCAACAAGGTACGGATCAAGAACGAATAATCGGTAAGAAATCCCAATCTCAAACCAATATCCGTGGAAGAAGAACTAGAGCTACTAGAATTCCCACCTATGAAACTCCCGAACCTTTCCGGTTATGCAATCAGGTGTTGGGGATACAGGGGAAGCACAATATCTCACCCAAACTAGCAAATCCTACATCCAGCTGTATCCATCCTTCAACACATAACCAAGAAAACTTTGGAAACAATCTACCTCAACCTTCGAAAAGCATCCGTTATACAAGTTATGGCGATACTCCCGAACTCCCGCCCCAGTACTGGGTGGCGTCGAGGTTATCTCACCAACGAACTGCATAAAGGAGATTTCCGATGTCGCGCACATATCTCAAGTATACCAGAATTGCAACGATAAAATTGTGACGACAACACCTCAGAGCTCAACTCCCCGGGACACTGCCACAACCCCTAAAGATAGGAGGCACCAAGAACAATGTTCTCGTCACAAAACCATCGGAACAAAACCAAGATACTCGCGTGATCCTAAATTTTTTTTTGTGAAATTTGAGAAGAGAAGAGTCAAAACTCTACGTCAGGATGCCTTACCAGAGCGATGTGGAGACTGGGAAGTAAAAAGAATTCCTAACTCTCCGATATATAATTCCTAAGGACTCAAAACATTTTTCTAGACACAACTCGGCTGCTAAAAACGATCAAGCAATGGGGGCTCCTAAGGTCGGGGAAGGCTCTGATTACCAACTTGTAACGCCCTCGATGCGGCTATAGCTCCCACATGTCGAGGCACGACTTAGAGGCATAACCGCATTGAAAGCAATGTCGCAAGTCAGGCAGTCATTACAACATCCCATGTAATATATAATAAAAAGGGAGATTACATAGTTGGCTTACACTCGCCACGTCACATCAGAGTACATAAATAACATCCATCATACAAATCACTCATGGCCCGACTACGGTGCCAAAAATAGGAAAGACCCCCCAACATGCGACAAGGTCCTGAATCGATAACCCCAACTAGGCACCACTACTGATCATCCGGAAAGGACACGTAGTATCGCTGAGAGTCCTCGTCGAACTCCCACTTGAGCTCGTAATCGTCAACTGGAGCAGAAACACCTGGACCTGCATCTGGAGTTGTAGTATCTGTGAGCCACAGGGACTCAGCAATCTCACACCCACGCGATCAAGACTATTTAAGCTCATAGGAATGGATAAGGCAAATATATGTGGAGCTGCAGCAAGCGACTAGCATATGTGGTGGCTAACTTATACGCAAAAGAGAGCGAGAAGAGAAGGCGAAGCACGAGCGAGAAGCTAGAGGAACATCCTGCGCAAGCATAACTCCAACACCGTGTCCACTTCCCGGACTCCGCCAAGAAGGGGCCATCACGGTAACACACACGGTTGATTCATTTTAATTAAGTTAAGTTAAAGTTATCTACAACCGGACATTAACAAATTCCCATCTGCCCATAACCGCGGGCACGGCTTTCGAAAGATCAATCCCTGCAGGGGAGTCCCAACTTAGCCCATGACAAGCTCTCACGGTCAACGAAGGAATAGACCTCCACCCAAGTCACACCGATCAGACTCGGTATCTTGGTACAACAAGATGATTCGACAGGTTAAAACAAGTCCAGCAACACCGCCCGAATGTGCCGACAAATCCCGATAGGAGCTGCACATATCTCTTTCTCAGGGCACACTCAGATGAGACTAGCTACGAGTAAAACCAACCCTCAAGTTTCCCCGAGGTGGCCCCACAGGCAGCTCAGTTCGGACCAACACTCAGAGGGAGCACTGGCCCAAGGGGGGCTAAAATACGATGACCCTCGGGCTCCGGAAACCCAAGGGAAAAAAAGGCTAGGTGGCAAATGGTAAAACCAATGTTGGGCATGGCTGGAAAAGCTTTAATCAAGGCGAACTATCAAGGGGTTCCCATTATAGCCCAACCGTGTAAGGGACGCAACAATCCGGGAACATAACACCGATATGACGGAAACTAGGGCGGCAAGAGTGGAACAAAACACTAGGCGAGAGGCCGAGCCTTCCACCCTTTACCAAGTATATAGATGCATTAAGATAACATAGCAATATAATGATATCCCAACAAGTAAATAAATGTTCCAACAAGGTACGGCTCCAATCTTCACCTGCAACTAACAACGCTATAAGAAGGGCTGAGCAAAGCGGTAACATAGCCAATCAATGGTTTGCTAGGACAATGGTGGGTTAGAGGTTCAACATGGCAATTGGGAGGCTGACAAGCAAAAGGTAGGCATCGTAGCAGTGGCAAAGCAAAAGAGCGAGCAAACTAGCATAGCAAAGATAGTAGTGATTTCGAGGGTATGATCATCTTGCCTGCACAGTTGTCAGAGTTGACTGGATCCTCGCAAGCAAACTCAACGGGCTCCTCGGTAGCGAACTCGTCTCCCAGCTCTACCCAACAAGACAAACAAGCATCAAGGATACAATCAACCACGGCAAGACCAAGCAATATGATGAAATGACGATATGCTATGCGGGATGCGAGGCGGGATGCAAAATGCAAGATATGACAGGAAATGCATGAACCTGGTATCAACTTGGGAAACCAAGTGTGCCACTGGATAGAGGGGATGAAATCGCTTGAAAACGATATAAAGATCATTGGAATCGGAGCTACGGTTTGGAAATGGCGAGCGTTTTAAGATATGACACCGGTACGCGATTTACAGCAAGTAGGCATCTAAATGCAACGAAAAGAACATGATACAGCCACCAAACATGAAAACAAAATTCATGGCAGTGATGTACACACGATGGTTGACAAAACACTAGCACTGAGCCATATGCAAATTCATCCATTAAGAGGTTCAAACAAGCATGGCTAAAACGCAAATGCAAAACAGATTTCAGACTTAGTGAAATTAACACTAGTCTGAAATTTCAGATCACGATGCTCTCTTCGGAGCAGCAAAACAACATGATAGATAATCTTAACATGACAAGTAAGAACATGGCATGGAGCTACTCAACAAGCTTAAAAAAACACCCAAAGTGACCTGGGGCCAAAAGGGTTCACAAAATACTCTACCGAGCTCACGAACATCGCTCGAACACAACCAGTTTTCAGACTTAGTGAAAACTGAGACATGCTGAAATATAACTCACGAAGGCATGTAAACAAGCTCGATGCACTCACTACGGTGCAAGTCATGGCAAGGAAAGCATATAACCAGCAAGAAGGCACAAAGTGCTAGCTACACATGGCAAGAACGAAGGCATAGCATGCATGGAACACTAACGGTAGCATCGGCGAAATCGCAAACGAGTTGCCGATCTGCCCAGATTAACAACGAAGCAAAAGTTGAGCTCGATTGAGTCAACCTAGAGCACTCCACATATGCAAAAAAAGACATGGATGGAAAGAGCATAACATAAATATCAAAACTCCCTTACTGATCATCCTCAAAAGAGGCACGGATCACTAGCAAACAAGCTGGACATATAGCATCATGAACTAAAATCACTAAGTCCCTGAAATCAGCAATCTCAGGTACCTCTCTTCGCAATCTTGCACAAGACAACACACACATCCTAAAAATGCACGGGTGACACCTCTGGAAAGAAGACAAAATGCTTAACAATTCATCCCAAAGGGGCACAGGCATATCATGCACGAATTAAACATAGCAAAAATGACAAAAGTGCATGATGAACTAACAGATCTGCAATTTAACTCACAAAGCCTCCTTCTAACAGAATTTTGGGTATCAAGATGACCTCAAATGCAAATGATGCAATGGAACGAAATGATGTACATGTCGAGTCGAAGATTTTGATATATCATATGCCCAAAACGGAGATACGGTTGCGAAGATACAAGCAGTCAAAGTTAGCATGAAAATTAGGGTTTCGGGGGAGAAAAATCAACCGAAATATCCCAGATCCAGATCTGGATCGGGCACGGATACCGAGGCGGCGGCGGTACTGTTCACTGGCGACGACGGGGAAGGAGGCAGCGGCCGGCGACGAGGGGACCGGAGGGCGGGGCGGCGGTTGCCGGGGCGGCGCCGGCGTGGAGGCGGGCGGCGCGGCGCGGCGCCGGGGACGGCGAGGAAGCGGCGGGCTCGGACAGGGAGGCGTGCGCCGGCGGCGGCGGCTGCTCCGGCCGCCGGAGCC
>NC_057807.1:40738535-40739523 GCF_018294505.1 Triticum aestivum
GCCAGAACACTTTCACTCATGCATCGAGACCCGTGCGATGTTTTGGTGGCATAGTCACAGCACGAAGGCCACCATGAATCCCAGTTGACTAGTAGATCTAGCTCTTTGACTTCGCTAGACGGGCTTTGTTCGGTGGACTCTTCCACCTGGTTGCGATAGGTCAGCCAATAGCAACATCCTCGAACATGGTGTGGACCCAACCCAACACTAGATTCCCTCCGGTTCCACCGCACCAGCACCATCCCCCCCCACTATGTGATGGCGGCACTGCCTTCCGGTGAGGGGGGCACACCACGGAGCCCCAAGACGGGCGTCTACGCATGCCATAACACTTCCACACATGCATCGGGACCCGTGCGATGTTTAGGTGGCATAGCTACACCCCGAACCGGTACTAAAGGGGGGGCCTTTAGTGCCCACACTTTAGTGCCGGTTCCATAACCCGCACTAAAGGCTCTTACGAACCAGTTTTAAAGCTCCGTTTTCTACTAGTGATTGGGACTCATGCGATGTTTAGGAGGCATAGCTACACCCCGAAGGCCGCCCCGAATCCCAGTTGACAAGTAGATCTAGCCCGTTGACTTTCGTCAGACGCGCTTTGCCCGGTGGAATCATCCACCTGGTTGCGATAGGTCATCCCATAGCAACATCCCTGAACACGGTCTAGACACAACCCAACACTAGATTCCCTTCGGTTCCACCGCACCTGCACCATCCCCCCTCTAAATTATGCAAGCACTGCCTTCCGTAGAGGGGGGCCACACCACGGAGCCCCAAGACGGGCGTCTACGCATGCCAGAACACTTTCACACATGCATCGGGACCCGTGCAATGTTTCGGTGGCATAGCTACACCCCGAAGGCCACCCCAAATCCAGGTTGTCCAATAGATCTAGCCCTTTGACTTTCGCCGGACGAGCTTTGACCGGTGGACTCTTCCACCTGGTTGCGATAGGTCAGCCCATAGCAACATCCCCGAACATGGTTTG
>NC_057807.1:40739972-40740692 GCF_018294505.1 Triticum aestivum
AATCCCAGTTGATAAGTAGATCTAGCCCGTTGACTTTCGTCGGACGGGCTTTGCCCGGTGGAATCTTCCACCTGGTTGCGATAGGTCATCCCATAGCAACATCCCTGAATACGGTATAGACCCAACCCAACACTAGATTCTCTCCGGTTCCACCGCACCTGCACCATCTCCCCTCTAAATTATGCAAGCACTGCCTTCCGTAGAGGGGGGCCACACCAAGGAGCCCCAAGACGGGCGTCTACGCATGCCATAACACTTTCACACATGCATCGGTACCCGTGCAATGTTTCAGTGGCATAGCTACACCCCGAAGGCCACCCCAAATCCAGGTTGTCCAATAGATCTAGCCCTTTGACTTTCGCCGGACGATGTTTGACCGGTGGACTCTTCCACCTGATGGCTTCACTGGCTTCCATGGAGGGGGGCACACCACGGAGCCCCAAGACGGCCGTCTACGCATGCCAGAACACTTTCACACATGCATCGGGACCCGTGCGATGTGTCTGTGGCATAGCTACACCCCAAAGGCCACCCTGAATCCTAGTTGACCATTAGATCTAGCCCTTTTACATCGCTAGACGGGCTTTGGTCGGTGGACTCTTCCACCTGGTTGCGATTGGTCACCCGATAGCAACATCCCCGAACTTGGTTTAGACCCAACCCAACACTAGATTCCCTCCGGTTCCACCGCACCAGCATTATCCCCCCCTCTATGTGATG
>NC_057807.1:40740702-40741521 GCF_018294505.1 Triticum aestivum
TTATAGGCGTAAGTGGAGCTAGGAGAGTCCAAATGAGGTGCGGTTTTCGCCCACACGATCGTGATCGAACGCTCTAGGACATGGAGCAGAGTTTGGTGGGTTTTGGGCCAAATTTGGGGGGTGTTGGGCTGCAACACACACGAGGCCTTTCTGGTCCCTCGGTTAACCGTTGGAGCATCAAACGAAGTCCAAATGATACGAAACTTGACAGGCGGTCTGCCGGTAGTAAACCAAGGCCGCATGACAAGTCTCGGTCCAATCCGGAAATGTTTAGACCCCACACACGAAAGAAGACTAGAAATGACCACCGGAGGAGAACGAAGCGCCGGAATGCAAAACGGACAACGGGGAAAATGCTCGAATGCATGAGATGAACATGTATGCAAATGCAATGCACGAGATGGCATGATAAGAGATGCACGAAAAAGAAAAACAACACACGGAGACAAAGACCCGAACCCGAGAAATAAATATAACTTAGCGCCGGAGACGGCAAGAGTTGGATACAAATATGGAAAGTATGTCTGGGGCGTTACAGAGGCACACAAGACGGGCGTCTACGCATGCCATAACACTTCCACACATGCATTGGGACTCGTGTGATGTTTAGGTGGCATAGCTACACCCTGAAGGCCACCCCGAATCCCAGTTGACAAGTAGATCTAGCCCGTTGACTTTCATCGGACGGGCTTTGCCCGGTGGAATCTTCCACCTGGTTGCGATAGGTCAGCCCATAGCAACATCCCTGAACACGGTCTAGACCCAACCCAACACTAGATTCCCTCCGGTTCCACCGCACCTGCACCATCCCCCCTCTAA
>NC_057807.1:40741801-40742789 GCF_018294505.1 Triticum aestivum
GCCAGAACACTTTCACTCATGCATCGAGACCCGTGCGATGTTTTGGTGGCATAGTCACAGCACGAAGGCCACCATGAATCCCAGTTGACTAGTAGATCTAGCTCTTTGACTTCGCTAGACGGGCTTTGTTCGGTGGACTCTTCCACCTGGTTGCGATAGGTCAGCCAATAGCAACATCCTCGAACATGGTGTGGACCCAACCCAACACTAGATTCCCTCCGGTTCCACCGCACCAGCACCATCCCCCCCCACTATGTGATGGCGGCACTGCCTTCCGGTGAGGGGGGCACACCACGGAGCCCCAAGACGGGCGTCTACGCATGCCATAACACTTCCACACATGCATCGGGACCCGTGCGATGTTTAGGTGGCATAGCTACACCCCGAACCGGTACTAAAGGGGGGGCCTTTAGTGCCCACACTTTAGTGCCGGTTCCATAACCCGCACTAAAGGCTCTTACGAACCAGTTTTAAAGCTCCGTTTTCTACTAGTGATTGGGACTCATGCGATGTTTAGGAGGCATAGCTACACCCCGAAGGCCGCCCCGAATCCCAGTTGACAAGTAGATCTAGCCCGTTGACTTTCGTCAGACGCGCTTTGCCCGGTGGAATCATCCACCTGGTTGCGATAGGTCATCCCATAGCAACATCCCTGAACACGGTCTAGACACAACCCAACACTAGATTCCCTTCGGTTCCACCGCACCTGCACCATCCCCCCTCTAAATTATGCAAGCACTGCCTTCCGTAGAGGGGGGCCACACCACGGAGCCCCAAGACGGGCGTCTACGCATGCCAGAACACTTTCACACATGCATCGGGACCCGTGCAATGTTTCGGTGGCATAGCTACACCCCGAAGGCCACCCCAAATCCAGGTTGTCCAATAGATCTAGCCCTTTGACTTTCGCCGGACGAGCTTTGACCGGTGGACTCTTCCACCTGGTTGCGATAGGTCAGCCCATAGCAACATCCCCGAACATGGTTTG
>NC_057807.1:40743002-40743722 GCF_018294505.1 Triticum aestivum
AATCCCAGTTGATAAGTAGATCTAGCCCGTTGACTTTCGTCGGACGGGCTTTGCCCGGTGGAATCTTCCACCTGGTTGCGATAGGTCATCCCATAGCAACATCCCTGAATACGGTATAGACCCAACCCAACACTAGATTCTCTCCGGTTCCACCGCACCTGCACCATCTCCCCTCTAAATTATGCAAGCACTGCCTTCCGTAGAGGGGGGCCACACCAAGGAGCCCCAAGACGGGCGTCTACGCATGCCATAACACTTTCACACATGCATCGGTACCCGTGCAATGTTTCAGTGGCATAGCTACACCCCGAAGGCCACCCCAAATCCAGGTTGTCCAATAGATCTAGCCCTTTGACTTTCGCCGGACGATGTTTGACCGGTGGACTCTTCCACCTGATGGCTTCACTGGCTTCCATGGAGGGGGGCACACCACGGAGCCCCAAGACGGCCGTCTACGCATGCCAGAACACTTTCACACATGCATCGGGACCCGTGCGATGTGTCTGTGGCATAGCTACACCCCAAAGGCCACCCTGAATCCTAGTTGACCATTAGATCTAGCCCTTTTACATCGCTAGACGGGCTTTGGTCGGTGGACTCTTCCACCTGGTTGCGATTGGTCACCCGATAGCAACATCCCCGAACTTGGTTTAGACCCAACCCAACACTAGATTCCCTCCGGTTCCACCGCACCAGCATTATCCCCCCCTCTATGTGATG
>NC_057807.1:40744830-40755510 GCF_018294505.1 Triticum aestivum
GGTTCCACCACACCAACACCATCCGCCCCTCTATGTGATGGCGGCACTGCCTTCCATAGAGGGGGCACACCACGGATCCCCAAGACGGGCGTCTATGCATGCCATAACACTTCCACACATGCATCGGGACCCGTGCGATGTGTAGGTGGCATAGCTACACCCCGAAGGCCAGCGCGAATTCGAGTTGACAAGTAGATCTAGCCCTTTGACTTTCGTCGGACGGGCTTTGCGAGGTGGAATCTTCCACCTGGTTGCGATAGGTCAGCCCATAGCAACATCCCCGAACAGGGTCTGGACCCAACCCAACACTAGATTCCCTCCGGTTCCACCGCACCTGCACCATTCCCCCTCTAAATTATGCAAACACTGCCTTCCGTAGAGCGGGGTGACGGTGTCAAAACCGGCGGATCTCGGGTAGGGGGTCCCGATCTGTGCGTCTAAGGCTAATGGTAACAGGAGGCAAGGGACACATTGTTTACCCAGGTTCAGGCCCTCTCGATGGACGTAAAACCCTAGTTCCTGCTTGATTGATATTGATGATATGAGTGTTACAAGAGTTGATCTACCACGAGATCGTAGAGGCTAAACCCTAGAAGCTAGCCTATGATGATTATGATTCTCCCCCTAAGGACTAAACTCTCCAGTATATATAGACACCGGAGAGGGCTAGGGTTTATATGGATTCGGTTACAAAGAAGGAAATATAATATCTGGATCGCCAAGCTTGTGTTCCATGCAAAGGAGAGTCCCATCCGGACACGGGACGAATTCTTGAGTCTTGTATCTTCACGGTCCAACCGTCCGGCCAAAGTATATAGTCCGGCTGTCCGGATACCCCCTAATCCAGGACTCCCTCAGTAGCCCCTGAACCAGGCTTTAATGACGATGAGTCCGGCGTGCAGTTTTGTCTTCGACATTGCAAGGCGGCTTCCATCTCCGAATACTCCAAATTAATTATCAAACACTTAAATCGTGTCCGGATTTGCAAGATTATCTTCACATACCACCGTAGAAAGAATGATATTCCACAAATGTAATCTGCTGACAACTTCCGGCAACGTGACATGACACTATTGTAGAGTCATTATTCGAACCGTTTTCCCAAAACCAGCCACAACGCATATTGCGAGGCGGTTTCCTTGGCACGTCTTGTCGAAGCAGAGATCATGTCCCCTTATCACGGGATTCGCATCAATACGGGCATGGGTAACCCAACCACACCATCAATCGTGGCGCTTGGGAAATAATCGATCTTCAACAGGAAAGTGGGGAGGCACACCGCTCTCGTCGCCTCTATAAAGGGATAAGGATTTTCCCATTTTCACCCACGCCTTCTTCCTCCTCTCCTTATCCATTCTCGCACCCTAGAGCTCCAGCGCCCTAGTTCACACCTTCTCAGCACAAACATGTCCGAAGCAGGGGGCAAGTGGGTGGCCTCCACCATGAAGGAGGAGCACATCACGAAGCTCCGGTCGGCCGGATACTTGGCCGCAGATATTGTGCACCGGTTGCCGAATGCAGGGCAGATCATTCCGACTCCGGGACCCCACGAGAGGGTCATCTTCCTTGCCCACTTCGTCCGTGGACTGCGATTTCCACTTCATCCCTTCGTCTGCGGGCTCATGTTCTACTACGGGCTATATTTCCATGATTTAGCCCCAAATTTCATCCTCAACATCTCGGTGTTTATCGTCGTGTGCGAGGCCTTCCTCCGCATCAAGCCTCACTTCGGCTTGTGGCTACGAATCTTCTGTGTGAAGCCGAAGATCGTGAGCGGCCAGCAAGCGGAGTGCGGAGACGCCATGGTGGGAAAGATGCCCAACGTCACCTGGCTTGACGGCTCCTTCATGGAGACCGTGAAAGGGTGGCAATCGGGGTGGTTCTACATCCTCGAGCCGCGCGATGCCAACTGGGTGGCGGCCCCCGAATTCCGATCCGGAATTCCCATGCGGCTCACCTCCTGGGAAAAGAAGGACCTGGACTGGGGCGAGCCTGTGGAGCTAACCGGACTTCAGAACTGCATCAAGAATATGAAGGACAAGAAAATCAAGCTTGTCAATGTGGTCCAGGTCATTCTTGTCCGCCGGATTCTTCCATGCCAAAGACGGGCATTTAATCTGTGGGAGTTCGTCCCGGCTGAACACCAGACACTTCGAGAGCTCTACGGCATGAGACTCAAGGACGCATGGAAGGTGATGCTCAAGGGCTCCAAAACACCTCCTCCCACGTCCGAGGACCGCGTACTCCATGTCGCCCCCCCCCCCACATCCGGTGAGTTTTATAACCATTACCAGATATAGTTTTGCCGGCATACTCATGGGAGGATCTCAAGTCATCATGTGTACTTAATCAGGAGTACGTAGAGACGGCAGAGTGGATCGACTGTTCGGCTCCATTGCCAGAAGGTCCAACGACCACTCTCCTGACGAAGATGCTAGTCCCGGCGCCCTATAAGGTGCCGGAGAAGAAGGTTGAAAACAAGGCCCCGAGGACCAGGAAGGGTCTCCGGCACAAGGCCGTACAGGACGCCTCGTCCAAAGACGACGAGGCACACTCCTCCCATGAAGGGGAGGAGGAGAAGGAGAAAGAGAGGGCCGCCCCATCCGAGGAGGCCGAAGGGTCTAAGAAGGCGGCCCAGGGGACCAGGAAAGGTCCCCGGCGCAAGGTCGTCATGGGCACTTCGTCCGAGGACGACGAGGCGGATTCCTCCCGTGGAGGCGGGGGGATCACGAAGAAATGCCACCTCCCTGCACTGGGGAGGAGAAGAAAAGGAAAGTCGCCCCAGAGGGGGAGGCTAGGACACCCAAGAAGGGAAAGGTGTCCCTTCCGGATTATTCCACCACGGCCGCCTATAGCGAGGAGGAGTGGCTGCCCAGGGGGAAGCCCCTAGTAAGATCGTAAGTATCCGTACTTCCATTGTACTTTAGTGCGACTTTGCTTCATAGTCTGTTATAACGCCAAACACGCATATGCAGTCGGGCCAGGGCCCATCCCGAGGTATCTTCTTCGGATGGGTCTTTGAGCGATTCGGCGATGAATTTGCTCCCAACGGCCACTTCCCCTCGGCCTGCGGATGACACGGAGGTGTTGTCCCAAAGGCTCCCTGAGCAAGGGGAGGCGACTCTAGAGAAGCCCCGAGGAGAAACCCCAGACGCCGGGCTCATAGGGCGCAAGATCCCCGCAGATTATGCCGACGGGAGCCACAGCAAGTCGGGCTGCCAGCCGGACACTGTACCGGAACCTCCAAAGGATCCGGATTCGGGCAGGCAGCCCCTCATTAAGGAGGGCGAGCCATCCGTGCCGATGACTTCCGTTATGCCAGAGGCGTCGGATAGTCTGCTGGAAGCGCATAGCAGCACTTCCATGGATGAAGAGCACCGTACTCTGATGAGTGCGGTGATTCAGAAGGTCCTGTCCGCAAAGAGCGGACTAACCGAAGCCTGCACCAGCCTTCTAATAGGCTTTGACGTATGTAATCAAAAAGTGTGTGAAATTATCACCCGGTAGGTAGTAGCCCCTGATACTCTGTTTGGTGTTCGGAACGAAAAGCCAAACGGAGGGTCGATTATAATCCGCAGGAGTTTAATAGTAGGTGTGTATGTGAATAAGCAGCCAGTGCTGGTTGCCGCTGCTGCCCGCATGGCTGAGGTCGCCGGACTCAAACGGGACCTGGAGCAGGCCTAGGGAGAGCTCGGCCTCACGAAGAGGTGGCTCGAAGAGAACAATGGTGAGTAATACCCCGTTCACATATCACAAAGAATAAAAATTGATGACGCTAAAAAATGTCATGATTTTGCAATAGGGGCCACGACCGAAGTGGCATCCCTGAAGAAAGCGCTATCCGAGGCCGAAAACAAGGCGACCGCAGAGCGCATTGAGTGTGAAAAGCAAAATGCTAGGGTGGGTGATACGTCTCCGTCGTATCTATAATGTTTGATTCTTCCATGCTAATATTCTTCAACTTTCATATACTTTTGGCAACTTTTTATACTATTTTTAGGACTAACATATTGATCCAGTGCTCAGTGCCAGTTCATGTTTGTTGCATGTTTTATGTTTCACAGAAAACCAATATCAAACAGAGTAGAAACGGGATAAAAACGGACAGAGAATTATTTTGGAATATTTGGGATTTTCCGGAGGAAGAATCAACGCGAAATGGTGTCCGAGGTGGCAACGAGACAGGGGGCGCGCCCCCCACCCCTGGGCGTGCCCTATACTCTCGTGGACCACCCATAAGGCGGTTGATGCCCTTATTTCGCCACAAGAAAGCTAATTTTACATGAAAAATCTGGGCGAAAGATTCACCCCAAACGGCGTTACGGATCTCCAGATATAAAGGAAATGGTGAAGGGGTAGAATCAGGGAACGCAGAAACAGAGAGATAGATCCAATCTCGGAGGGGCTTTCGCCCCTCCTAAGCCACGGGAGCCAAGGACCAGAGGCGAAACCCTTCTCCCATCTAGGGAGAAGGTCAAGGAAGAAAAATAAGAAGGGGGGCTCTCTCCCCCCTTGCTTCCGGTGGCGCCGGAACGCCGCCGGGGCCCATCATCATCACCACGATCTTCACCAACACCTCCGTCATCTTCACCAACATCTCCATCACCTTCCCCCTTCTATATCCAGCGGTCCACTCTCCCGCATCCCGCTGTACCCTCTACTTGAACATGGTGCTTTATGCTTCATATTATTTTCAAATGATGTGTTGCCATCCTATGATGTCTGATTAGATTTTCGTTGTCCAACATAAAACTTGCTATCAGTCTAGTAACGTAGTCAATTGCTTAGGGACAATTCCACAACTCCTACCACCACTTTTCCACACTCTCTATATTTACTCTAGTTGCTTCTTCCTCTAAACAACCCCTAGTTTATATTTACGCATTCTTCATTATCTTGCAAACCTACCCTTTCACACCTACACAGTACTTCTAGTTTCATACTTGTTCTAGGTAAAGCGAACGTCAAGCGTGCGTAGAGTTGTATCGGTGGTCGATAGAACTTGAGGGAATATTTATTCTAACTTCAGCTCCCCGTTGGATTCGACACTCTTACTTATCGAAAACTGTTGCGATCCCATACACTTGTGGGTTATCAAGACCTTTTTCTGGCGCCGTTGCCGGGGAGTCATAGCGTGGGGTGAATATTATCGTGTGTGCTTGTTTGCTTTATCACTAAGTAATTTTTATTTGCTGTTCTTAGTTGGTTTCTATCTTTAGTTATGGGTAGGAAACGCAAAATACCAAAAAAATTAGTTGTACCTACTGCACCAATGGTTGAAGAACCACTCAAAATCTATCACACTATTGAAGCTTTTTACTTGGATCATCTTCAATCCCTATGTGCTCGTGCTGAAACCCCAACTAGCTTAGTTGAGGGCAAATCTTGAGATGAGCATGCTTGTTATCTGCGACACCGTATATCTGAAAAAGGGAAAATATTATGGGATCAAATTCAACATTTGCAATGCTATGCTTGGAATTTATGTGAAATATATGATGTTACTTGTTGTTCTGAAAACCCTTAGAAATACCTTCCCTACCAATGTGATTTTATTGATAATGGAATCGTATCTTCGTATGCTAAGGGTGTTCATAATTACTATGATGTTCAACAAATTGAAGAATTTATTGCTTTTAAGGGTGCTTTTGAAATTGCTTCTTTGATTGAAAAGTATGATGCTACTCTTTACAAATCTGAAAGTTTTGCCATACTTGAATATTGTTATGATAATTATGCTTCTAATGCCTATGTTAAACCATATATTGAGTAATTCTCCGCTGTCCAAGAAGAGAATAAAATTTTGCAGGAAGCTATGGAAGAAGAAATTGATGAAACTGTGAGCTCATTGGATGAAAAAGATGATGAGGAGAGCGAAGAACGAAAGGAGGAAGAGCGGATTAGCTACCCGTTCCCACCATCTAATGAGAGTAACTCTTCAACTCATACATTGTTTAATTCCCCTTCGTGCTTACCAAAGGATGATTGCTATGATGATTGCTATGATCCCGTTGATTCTCTAGAAATATCCCCTTTTGATGATGCTTTCTATGCTTGTGGCCAACATGCCAATATGAATTATGCTTATGGGGATGAACTTGCTATAGTTCCTTATGTTAAACATGAAATTGTTGCTATTGCACCCACGCATGATAGTCCTATTATCTTTTTGAATTCTCCCTACTACACTTTATCAGAGAAGTTTGTGCTTATTAAGGATTATATTGATGGGTTGCCTTTTACCATTGCACATGATGATTTTGATGAATGTAATATGCATGTGCTTGCTGCTCCTATTTGCAATTAGTATGAAAGAGGAACTATATGTCCGCCTCTTTATGTTTCCAATGTGATAAAATTGCAAGAAACTGTTTATACTATGCATTGGCCTTTACCTGGTGTGCATGAATTGTTCTGTTATGACATGTCGATGCATAGGAAGAGATTTAGACTTCGTTGTTGCATGATATATGTTACTTTGTGCTCACTACTAAATTACAAATCATTGTTAATTAAAATTGGCTTTGATATACCTTGGGATCCGGGTGGATTCATTACTTGAGCACTATATGCCTAGCTTAATGGCTTTAAAGAAAGCGCTGCCAGGGAGACAACCCGGAAGTTTAGAGAGTCATTTATTTCTGTTGATTTCTTTCATATAGTTTAAAAACAAACAAAAAATAAAGAGGGGAACCTAAAAACTTTTCAAAAAGAAAGTGAAAGTGAGAAAGACAAGCATTGTTAAAGTGGGAGCTAGCCTTGAACTTTGTTCATGCTCACGGAAACTTTGTGAATCTTGATTACAGAAGCTTTTCATCAACAATAAATATCCCCTTGTACAATTCCATTGTATTATAAAAATAATGTGCCAAGGTTTGCCTTTAGGATGTTTACAATGCTTGTTGGTTTGTACGGTGCAGGACAGAAACTTTGGCTGCAGTACTCGATTTTACATTTTTAACTGGAACGTCAAATGGTTCTGATTCCTTTTTCACTGTCTTTCTGTACAAATGCTTTATTTTTCCTAATTTTGGTAGAATGTTTGGGGCGCCAGAAGAATGGTCAATGTTCAGATTTTTACAGACTGTTCTGTTTTTGACAGATTCTGTTTTTGATGCATAGTTTGCTTGTTTTGATGAATCTATCAATTTATATTAGTGGATTAAGCCATGAAAAAGTTATACTACAGTACACGCAATGCAAAAAACAAAATATCAATTTGTTTTCTACAGTACTTAGAGTGGTGATTTGCTTTATTATACTAACGGATCTTACCGAGTTTTCTGTTGAAGTTTTGTATGGATGTAGTGTCTAATCGAGGATGTCTCGATATGAGAAAAGGAATGAGAGGCAAGATCTCAAGCTTGGGGATGCCCGAGGCACCCCAAGTAAATATTCAAGGAGACTCAAGCGTCTAAGCTTGGGGATGCCCCGGAAGGCATCCCCTCTTTCTTCCACAAGTATCAATATGTTTTCGAATTCATTTTGTTCATGCATTATGTGCAAGTCTTGGAGCGTCTTTTGCATTTACTTTTCACTTTTCTTTTATGCACCATTCTGGTATGAGATAGTCCTTGGTTGATTTATAGAATTCTCATTGCACTTCACTTAAATCTTTTGAGTATGGCTTTATAGAATGCTTCATATGCTTCACTTATTGAAGTTGGATTGCCTGTTTCTCTTTACATAGAAAACCGCCATTTGTAGAATGCTCTTTTGCTTCACTTATATTTGTTAGAGCGTGGGCATATCTTTTGTAGAAAGAATTAAATTATCTTGCTTCACTTATATCTATTTAGAGAGATGACAGGAATTGGTCATTCACATGGTTAGTCATAAAATCCTACATAAACTTGTAGATCGCTCAATATGATATGTTTGATTCCTTGCAATAGTGTTGCGATATAAAGATGGTGATATTATATTTATGCTAGTGGGTGGTCGTGGATTGTAGAGACACTTGTGTTGAGGTTTGAAAGTCCCGTAGCATGCATGTATGGTAACCGTTGTGTGACAAATTTGAAGCATGGGGTGTTTCTTTGATTGTCTTCCTTATGAGTGGCAGTCGAGGACGAGCGATGGTCTTTTCCTACCAATCTATCCCCCTAGGGGCATGCGTAGTAGTACTTTGCTTCGAGGGCTAATATACATTTGCAATAAGTATATGAGTTCTTTATGACTACGTGACTCCATGGATTATACGCACTTTTACCTTTCCATCATTGCTAGCCTCTTCGGTACTGCGCATTGCCCTTTCTCACCTCGAGAGTTGGTGCAAACTTCGCTGGTGCATCCAAACTCCGTGATATGATACGATCTATCACACATAAGCCTCATTATATCTTCCTCAAAACAGCCACCATACGTACCTATCATGGCATTTCCATAGCCATTCCGAGATATATTGCCATGCAACTTCCTTCATCATCATATACATGACTTGAGCATTTATTGTCATATTGCTTTGCATGATCGTAAGATAGCTAGCATGATGTTTTCATGGCTTGTCCGTTTTTTGATGTCATTGCTACGCTAGATCATTGCACATCCCGATACACCGCCGGAGTCATATCTTTGTTCTCGTATCGAGTTGTAAGTAAATAAAAGTGTGATGATCATCATTATAGAACATTTCCCCATGAAAAAAAACAAAAAGAAAAAAAAAAGAAAAAAAAGCAAGGGCCAAAGAAGCCTAAATAAAAAATGGGGCCAAAGAAGCCCACCGAAAGAAAAAAAGAAAAAAAGAAAAAAGAAAAGAAAAGGGGCAATGTTACTATCCTTTTTCCACACTTGTGCTTCAAAGTAGCACCATGTTCTTCATATAGAGAGTCTCTTATGTTGTCACTTTCATATACTAGTGGGAATTTTTCATTATAGAACTTGGCTTGTATATTCCAACGATGGGCTTCCTCAAATGCCCTAGGTCTTCATGAGCAAGCAAGTTGGATGCACACCCACTTAGTTTCTTTTGTTGAGCTTTCATACATTTATAGCTCTTAGTGCTTCCGTTGCATGGAAATCCCTACTCCTCGCATTGACATCAATTAATGGGCATCTCCATAGCCCATTGATTATCCGTGTCGATGTGAGACTTTCTCCCTTTTTGTCTTCTCCACATAACCTCCATCATTATATTCTATTCCACCTATAGTGCTATATCCATGGCTTGCACTCATGTATTGTGTGAGGGTTGAAAAAGCTGAAGCGCGTTAAAAAGTATAAACCAATTGCTTGGCTCGTCATCGGGGTTGTGCATGATGGGAGCATTTTGTGTGACGAAAATGAAGCATGGCCAAATTATATGATTTTGTAGGGATAAGCTTGCTTTAGCCTTGTTGTTTTGAAAAGACATGATTGCTTTATTAGTATGCTCGAAGTATTATTGTTCTTTATGTCAAATGATAGACTATTGCTTTGAATCACTCGTGTCTTAATATTCATGCCATGATTAGACATATGATCAAGATTATGCTAGGTAGCATTCCACATCAAAAATTATCTTTTTTTATCATTTACCTACTCGAGGATGAGCAGGAATTAAGCTTGGGGATGCTGATACGTCTCCGTCGTATCTATAATTTTTGATTGTTCCATGCTAATATTCTTCAACTTTCATATACTTTTGGCAACTTTTTATACTATTTTTGGGACTAACATATTGATCCAGTGCCCAATGTCAGTTCCTGTTTGTTGCATGTTTTGTGTTTCACAGAAAACCAATATCAAACGGAGTCCAAACGGGATAAAATGGACAGAGAATTATTTTGGAATATTTGGGATTTTCCGGAGGAAGAATCAACGCGAAACGGTGTCCGAGGTGCCAACGAGACATGGGGCGCGCCCCCACCCCTGGGTGCACCCTGTACTCTCGTGGGACACCCGTAAGGCGGTTGATGCCCTTATTTTGCCGCAAGAAAGCTAATTTTAGAAGAAAAATCTGGGCGAAAGACTCACCCCAATCGGAGTTATGGATCTCCAGATATGAAGGAAACGGTGAAGGGGTAGAATCAGGGAACGCAGAAGCAGAGAGATAGATCCAATCTCGGAGGGGCTCTCGCCCCTCCCAAGCCATGGGAGCCAAGGACCAGAGGGAAACCCTTCTCCCATCTAGGGAGAAGGTCAAGGAAGAAGAAGAACAAGTGGGGCTCTCTCCCCCTTGCTTCCGGTGGCGTCGGAACGCCGCCGGGGGCCATCATCATCACCGCGGTCTTCACCAACACCTCCTTCATCTTCACCAACATCTCCATCACCTCCCCCCCCCTTCTATATCCAGCGGTCCACTCTACCGCATCCCGCTGTACCCTCTACTTGAATATGGTGCTTTATGCTTCATATTTTTTTCCAATGATGTGTTTCCATCCTATGATGCATCGGGACCCGTGCGATGTTTCGGTGGCAAAGCTACACCTAGAAAGCCACCCCGAAATCCAGTTGACCAGTATAGCGCTTTGACTTTCACTGGACGGGCTTTAACCGGTGGACTCTTCCACCTGGTTGCGATAGGTCAGCCCATAGCAACATCCCCAAACACAGTTTGGACCCAACCCAACACTAGATTCCCTCTGGTTCCATCGCACCCGCACCATCCTCCCTTTGTAACTAACGGTGGCATTGCCTTCCGTGGAGGGGGGGCACACCACGGAGCCCCAAGACAGGCGCCTACCCATGCCATAACACTTT
>NC_057807.1:40757045-40908263 GCF_018294505.1 Triticum aestivum
AAGGACACCCTGAATCTCAGTTGACCAATAGATCTAGACCTTTGACTTACCCGGGATGGGCTTTGACAGGTGGACTCTTCCACCTGGTTGTGATAGGTCAGCCCATAACAACATCCCCGAACACGGTCTGGACCCAACCCAACACTAGATACCCTCCGGTTCCACCACACCCGCACCATCCCCCCCTCCAAGTGACGGCGGCACTGCCTTCTGTGGGGGTTCCACACCACGGAGCCCCAAGATGGGCGTCTACGCTTGCCAGAACACTTACACACATGCATCGGGACCCGTGCGATGTTTCGGTGGCATAGTTACACCATGAAGGCCACCCGGAAGCCCCCCTCTAACCAGATTCCCTCCGTGTCGACCGTTTTCCCCTCCGTGACACCGCGGCAGCGACGTCCGTGAGGGGGGTAATCGATATACCATCGGGCTATGTTTATTGTTTAGATAAGGCACATCTATTATGTGAAAAATACAAAATAAAAAATAATATAAATAAAAAATAAAAAATAGAGGTATGCCCACGGCAAGGCCGTCGGCATAGCAAGGCACACGGAGCCACGGATCGATGACGTGGCATTGCACGCGGATTGATGACGTGGCAGTGGGCATGGGCCAGGCCTATGCCAATGGCTAAGGCGTCGGCATATCTTTGTCACACCATGGCCCCCCCTCCCTCGAATCGATGATGTGGCGATGGCGCGGATCGGTGATGTCAGCACAGACATGCCGATGGCCGCCGTTAGCCCCCGTCGGCGTAGTTTCAACGCCGTCAAACGGTCGCTGCTGACCGGGGGGGTGGGCCCGCGCTATGCCGACGGACCCAGTAGGCATACAACCAGCTGTCCCGACGGACGTCTTATGCCGACGGCCCCCGTCGGCATAGATAAACCTATGCCGACGGCCATTCTACGCATACGACCTGCCCTTCGCCGTCAGCATATGTCCATCTATGCCGACGGGCGCCGTCGACATAGATGAGGCCGTCAGCAACTAGGTAAATTCTGGTAGTGTCACTACCTAAAATATATAACCCTGCAGTCGAGGTAAAATACAGTCATTTATACTAAGTTTACATTGGCATCGATTGGAGAAATTAATCTGTTTGCATTTCAGTGTTTCATTTGGCACCATATGAGGCATACTATATTGCATTTGCATTTCACTCTTTCTTCTTCTCTCTGAATATTATTTCCACGCCGCCGTCTCGTGATCGAGACTGTTAGAAGTGGTCACCTGACATTGCGTTACGCACTCTCGGAACTAACATGTTACTAGCTAAATAGAAAGCCCTACGTTCGAGAAAACTATTGCCATGTATACTAATTGACATCCTTTAGAAAACATAATCTGTTTGCATGTTTGTGTTCCGTTTGGCACCATCTCAGGCGCACTATCTTTCATTTGCACTTCACTCTTTCTTGTTCTCTCTAACCATCATCCCGTGATCAAGACTGGAAGTTAAAAGAGCTCATGTGACATTGCGTGATGCGCCCTCAAAATTAACATCTCACTAGCTAATATATATAACCATGCATTCTAGTTAACCGACAACAGAGTATGTTGTTTCTGCATCAGCATCGATTTGTGAAATGAATATGTTTGCCTGTCAGTCTTTCATTTGGTACCATTTGAGGCGTTCTATCTAGAATTTGCACTGCACTCTTTCTTGTT
Source organism: Triticum aestivum (assembly GCF_018294505.1). Taxonomy (NCBI): domain Eukaryota; kingdom Viridiplantae; phylum Streptophyta; class Magnoliopsida; order Poales; family Poaceae; genus Triticum; species Triticum aestivum. The sequence goes on from NC_057807.1 coordinate 40,758,723, forward strand.
CTCGCTAAATATTATTTGCACACCATTGTTCCGTGATCAAGACTGGAATTACAAGTGGTGACGTGACATTGTGTGACGCGTCCTCGGAATTAACATTTTACTAGCTAAAATACATGACCCTACATTCAAGTTAAACTACAGTTGTCTATAATATTTTTGTACCGGCATCGATTAGAGAAATTAATATTTTTGTGTGTCAGTGTTTCGTTTAGCACGCAGGCATACTGTCTTGCATTTGCACTGCACACTTTCTTGTTGTCTTCTACCATCGCCCTATGATAGAGACTGGAGTTACAAGTGGGCACGTGCCATATCGTGATGCACCCTCGAGACTAACATGCCACAAAGTAAAATATATAACCCTTCATTTGAGGTAAAGTACAATCGTTTATACTATTTCTACATTGGCATCGATTAGAGAAATTAATTTATTTGCATGTCAGTGTTTCGTTTGGCACCATCTGAGGCGTACTATCTTGCATTTGCACTGCACTCTTTCTTGTTCTCTCCTAATATTATTTCCACACCGTCCCATGATCGAGGCTAGAGTTACAACTGGCCAAGTGACATTGTGTGATGCGCTCTCGGAACTATCATCTTACTAGCTAAAATATATAACCCTACAATCGAGGTAAACTACAGTCGTGTATACTATTTTTGTACAAGCATCCTTTACAGAAATTAATATCTTTCCATGTCAGTGTTTCAGTTGGCACCATCTGATACATACTATCTTGCATTTGCACTGCACTCTTTATTATTCTCTCGAACCGTCGTCCCGTGATGGAGACTAAAGTTACAAGTGGTCACGTGACATTGCGTGATGTGCCCTCGAAATTAAGATTTTCGCTCGAGACCAGCTTTTCTACTCTCGGGTGTAGGTACACCCGAGTTTGGAAAAAAAAAACATGATCAAACAATGTCAATAATATCTGCAGTTTGGGGACATAAAACTTCATCAAATGTTCAAGCTTTTTGCAAGAATTCAGCGGAAAAAAACATCAGAGAAGCTCTCGGCAAAAAAAAAAAAAAATCAATGTTCTAAGTTTGCGCACTGTTTGATCACTGTTTGAGCATTGATTTTGTTTTTGTTTATGAGAGCTCCTTGGATGTTGTTTTTAGCTGAAACTTTGCAAAAAGTTCAAACACTTGATGAAGCTTGTTGTCTCAAGGATTTCAGATTTTTTGAACCTTGTTTTATCATATTTTTCGAAGTTTTGCAAACTCGGGTGTACCTACACCCGAGAGTAGCCACAACTTTCCCTTTTCGCTAGCTAAAATAGATAACCATACATTCTAGTTATACGATAAGTGTGTATATTATTTCTGCACCTGCATCGATTAGAGAAATTAATTTGTTTGCATGTCAGCGTTTCGTTTGTTAGAATTTGAGGCATACTATCTTGCATTTGCATTGTACTCTTTCTTGTTCTCTCTAAATATTATTTGCACCCCGTTGTCCGGTAATTAGACTGGAGTTACAAGTGGTCGTGTGACATTGTGTGACATTCCCTCGGAATTAATATCTTACTAGCAAAAAAATTATGACACTACATTCAAGGTAATCTACAATGGTGTATACTATTTTTGTACAGGCATCAATTAAAGAAATTAATCTGTTTGCATATTAGTGTTTCGTTTGGCAACATTTGAGGCATACTATCTTGCATTTGCACTACACACTTTCTTGTTCTCTCTAACCATTGTCCTGTGATCGAAACTGGAGTAACAAGTGGCCACGTGACAATTCGCGATCTGCCCTAGAATTAATATCTCAGTGGCTAAAATATATAACCTTGCATTTGAGGTGAGCTAGAGTTGGGCATACTATTTCTACATTGGCATCGATTAGAGAAATTATCTTTTTGCATGTCAGTGTTACATTTGGCACCATCCGAGGCGTACCATCTTGCATTTGCACTACACTCTTTCTTGTTCTTTCTGAATATTGTTTCACACCGTCGTCCTGCTATTGAGACTGTAGTGTGGTCACGTGACATTGCAAGAAGCGCTGTTGGAACTAAAATCTTACTAGCTAAAATATATAACCCTACATTTGAGATAAACTACAGTCATGTATACGATTTCTATACCAGCATCGTTTAAAGAAATTAATCCGTTTACATGTCAATGTTTGATTTGGCACCACCTGAGGCGTACTATCTTGCATTTGCACTGCACTCTTTCTTGTTTTTTTTTTTGACCTAACACCATAGAACAAAATGTTCTACGGTAAATCAATTAAAGCAAAATATAGCACAAAAAGTTACAAATTCCAAAAGAAAAAAGGCTATAAGCTAGCCAATGCCTGCTCTAGGAATGGAACCCATGATTACATATTATGATCTATCCACTGTGAAAAACGAACTGCAAACTTTTGCTTGATCTTATGTCGAAGTAGCTTAAGATCATTCTTGAGGTGGTATCTCCAAGACTGAATTGAATGAGGAAGTGCTCTGGACACTAAATTATTTCTCTGAATCCAAATGTTCCAACAACCCAAAATAAGGATTTCAACAGCAAATTGTTTTGGAAGGAGCTGCATGGCCAAGAAGGTGTCCTCATAAACAGAAGTTCCTCTTCGTCTGTTTGGAATCAGAGAGTTCCAGCAATCTTGCGCAAAACAGCAATCCCACAATAAATGCATAGTAGTTTCTGCTGCTTGCTGATTACAGTTAGGGCAAAAGATATCATCAAGGTGCATGCCTTTCCTTAGAAGAAGAGCCCTAGTGTTGATTCGACAGTGAGCTACCAACCAAAAAAAGATTTTATGCTTTAGCCTGCTGGAGCTATCCCAAATGAGACTGAAAAACGGATGCTCCTCATGATTTTCCAGAAGCAAATTATAGATCAGAATTGAAGAGGGCCTGCCAGAAGCACCAATGATGTTCCACCTATCTTTAACTTGTGGGTCTAAGGTTGGAGCCAAAGAGGGGAGCTGGTTGAATTCTTCAAATGCTTCTACAGAGAGAGGTAAATGGAACTGATCAATCCAATTTTCCTCCTGAAAGAAACTTAGTACCGATTGATCCTCATGAAGGGCAAAGGAGTGAAGGTGAGGGAGCAAAGATTGGAGCTGCTATTCCAACCAAGTATCTGACCAACAGAGAATAGATTGTCCTGACCCAATGGAGCATTTGCTGATTTGTTTGAATCTCTCCAGGAGAGCAATATGAGACTTCCACCAGAAAGAGCCTTCAACTTTCCTTCTTGGCAGTTCAGTGTGGTAATATTTCTCCCAGATCAAATTAATCCAACGTATATCCTCCTTATTGAGAAATTTAAGAAGATTTTTCATTAGTAGTGCCTTGTTGTGAATAGAGATATCAAGTATTCCAAGTCCTCCTTGCTTTTTGGCCTACAAACCTTGGACCAAGCAATAAGTGCAGTTCCTCTATCCTCCATACCAAATTTCCTCCAAAGGAAATTTCTCAAGTACTTGTTGATTTGTTGTAACACACCAACTGGGAGAGCTAGAGAGCTCATGAAGAAAATTGGCAGAGATGCAAAAACTGATTTATAAGCAAAAGCCTGCCATCATAAGATAACATAGTGGAGTAGCCAGAAAGCCTTCTTTCAATTCTTTGCATCATTGGGTTAAAATCTTCAATTTTTGGTTTTGTTGTGCCAAGAGGGAGACCTAAATAGGTGAAAGGAAAATGACCTTGCTGGCAGCCCAAAACATTAAGCAAAGAGTGAAGCTGTGTGATTGGTACATTTAGTGGCACCAAGAAGGATTTCTCATAATTCACTCTCAGACCTGTGAAAGCAGAGTAATGAAGGAGGAGATTTTTGACTTGCTCAATTTGTCTCATATCAGCTGGCAGGACTAAGATGGTATCATCAGCAAACTGAATCACTGGGAAGTCAGGGCAAGCTTGACTAACAATAGGAGGAAGAATCAGCTGATTTTGCATAGCTTCATTGAGGGTGGATTGGAGTAGGTGAGCAGCCAACACAAATAGCAAAGGAGAAACAGGGTCACCTTGTCTGACCCCTTGATTGCTATGAAAGAATTTTCCTGGCACCCCATTAAGCAACACTAAAGAGGTACCAGAGGAAAGGAGCATGGAGATCCAATTCATCCATCTATCTCCAAAACCTCTTGCTTTAAGAATTGCAAGAATAGCTTGATGGTTCAAAAGATCAAAAGCCTTTTCAAAGTCTAGCTTGAGGAGAACAATGGGCAATTTAGACTGCTTGACACTGATGTAAGTACTCATAAGCCCATCCTATACAGTCATTAATGGTTCTGCTCCTAATAAATCCATACTGATTGACATGAACCAATTTGAGAATAACTGTCTGAAGTCTATTGGCCAGCAACTTGGTAATGATCTTGATGGAGCAATTGAGAAGTGAAATTGGTCTGAAATCATTTACTCTGATAGGATTGTCCTTTTTGGGAATTAGAGTGATTAAGGAAGCATTGATACTTTGCAGAGAAATATTTCCATGATAGAAATCATTAATCAGCCTGTAGAAATCTTCAGCAATGATGCTCCAACAAGCTTTAATAAAATCTCCATTGAATCCATCAGGACCAGGTGCTTTATCAGAAGGAAGATCCTTGACCACAGAGTCAATTTCCTGTTTTGAGAAAGGAGCATCTAAATCTTCTAAACCATCAACTCTGTGAATAAGTCTTATTAGATTAAGATGGTCAGACATCTCACTTGAATTACCCAATCTTTCTTTGAAAGCTGACCAAAGAACTGCAGCCTTAGCATGGTGCTCTGTTACTTCCACCCCCTGATCATTCATAAGAGTTTGAATGAAGTTATGTCTGTATTTGATGGTAGCTTTAGCCTGAAAGAATTTTGAATTCTCATCTCCAAACTTTACCCATCTAATTGTTGCTCTCTGTCTCCAGTAAATGCTTTGAAAAGACAACAACCTCAAGAGATGTTCTTTCAAGATTTCTCTGCCATTTTGTTCCATATCTGAGAGTATTCTAAACTCCTCAAAATAATCCCACATCAATATTACACTATTTGTGGCCTGAATGCTGAGTGCAAGGTTGGAAATGCCCTTACTCCAAACTTTAGACTTTTCCTAAGCCTTTTAAACTTTGCAGTGATGAGTTTGGCAGAATTAGTGGCTTGAATGGGTTGGTGCCAGCTGGACTTTACTACTTCTTGGAAATCTGGAAGTTGAAGCCAAAAGTTCTCAAACCTGAATACTTTTGCTTTGGGGATAGAAGTACCAATTTGGATCACAAATGGGCAATGATCAGAAATAGGCTTGGCCAAGGGAAAGGACAAGGTATTTGGGTATTGAGAGGACCAGTTTTCAGATGTGAATACCCAATCAATTTTTTCTAACAAAGGTGCTTGCTGCATGTTACTCCAAGTAAAACTTCTTCCCTTCAAAGGAATTTCTACCAAAGCTAATTGACTGATTGCAGCATTGAAATCCATCATATTGTTTATATTCCAGCACCATCATTTCTATTGGAAGGATATCTAATATAATTAAAATCCCCAGAAATCAGCCAGTTTGTTTCCACAGGCATCTGAATGTTTTTGAACCAGTCCAGAAATAAATGTCTCCCTTCCTCATCATAGGGACCATAAATATTAGTTAGGATCCATGATTCTCCTGTGTGCACTGAAATAAACCTCATTGAAAGAGAGAAATCATTTTTAAACAGACATTCTCCTTGAAACATAGCATCACTCCAAGCCACAAGCAGACCCCCAGAAGCCCCTATAGAGGGTGAGAACTCAAATTTATTGATTCTTTTTGGGGCAAATTTTCCTAAATAAGAGATGTCAAAAACTTCTCTTTTGGTTTCTTGCAGACAGATAACTAAGCACCGTGATTCTTCAATTTTATTAGATATTGCAAGCCACTTATCACTGGAGTTTATACCTCTCACATTCAAGTTTAAAATATTCCAGGATCTATTCATTGCAGAAACAAGCAAGCATACAGCAGGAACAACCACTGAGCAGGAATTTTTAAAAAGGTCCAAAGACTCAAACTAAGACAGGCCCACAAATTGAAGGTTCTCATAAAAGTCCAGAGAACAGAGATTGAATTAATTACAGTAAAGATGAACTGAAATTTCAGCAGCAAGGACCCTAGACAAAAGGACTTAATTTGATCCAAAAGAAGGGCAGCTTCAAGAACTCCCCACAGTGCTTCCCAAGACTTCAGTCCTTCCATGCTGATGGCTTCCCCCCTCTTTTAACTTTCTTCTGCAAGAGGATTTCTTTAGAGCAAGCCTTAGGGTCCACCTTGCAGTAAGAAGAGTTCAGATTCTTTATTATTTTTGAATTGCAGACAGGAGGCTTAGCAGTACAAGCCAAACAGTTACTATCATGACATGTTTTCTTCCTATATCCCTTGTTTAAGTGTTGCAATCTCTCACTTCTTCTTACCTCAGATTCCACAATAGGCAACCTGTCCTTCCTTTTTCCCTTAACAGCAGCAGGACTGGAGAAGCTGACCACCTCAGCAGGTAAAGGTTGCATCTCCTCCAAGCTAGGAGCCTGCAACTGAGAGCAAGAAGGAGCCACAGTTACAGGGGAAGAAGGAGGAATGAAGAAGGTGAGATGTTGAGATTTCTGAAACTCTTGACAAATAATAGCCCACATAGGAGACAACAAGAACATCTTGGCCCACTCAAATGAAATCCACCCAGTCATAAGGTACCTAAACTTCAGAGAGGCCTTCAGCACTAACAGAGAAATGCTTCTCCCAGGCAGATAAACAAGCCACAGACTGACTGCCAGAATCTGCAACAGAATCATCAATAGATAAATATTTCCCTTTGATAGAAAACCCTGGTGGTGCTGAGGAATGAGAGCTAGAAGAGCATGTAACAGCCCTACATTCAGAGTCAGGCTTGGAAGAACCATCAGAAGAACAGTCAAGGATTTCAATTTCCTCATCAACAAAAGAGCTCTGGTCATCTTCCCTAAGCTGAGCTGCCAAAATTTCTGCATGAGAAGCTAACTGAATAACTGGGTCCTCTCCTTCAGCAAGATTTAAGTTAAATAGGGAGCCATCCTCCTCATCAGGAAACAAGTTGTCCTCCAACTGAGTGATTTACAAAGGAGCATTCACATGAGATTCAATGATTGCAGGTGAAGGAGGCAGCTCTTGATTTAAATCAAGTTGAACATTTAATGTTGGCTCCATTTCTGGCAAAATAGGATAGAACTCTAGAGGAGCAGCAATGACAGGCATAGCAGGCTCAGGCTGGGGAAAGTTCAGCTGGTCCAGTAGCATGGGCCCAAGGGCCAAGTTTAGGTCAGGGAGATCCACATGGGCCTGGCCCAAATTATTTAAAAAACCATTTCCCTCCAAGACAGGCTGAGCATTGGCCTCTTGCATATCAATCTCCACCCCATTTGATCCCACAGAAATAGTGAGATCACTATGAATGTCCATATCAGGGAGAGCCACTTGAAACTGTTCTTCCAAAGGCTGAAACAGATCAGCTAGCTCCACAAATTCTCCCTCTTCAATTTCCTGATCAATGAGGTCACCATCTTCAGCAGGCATTGCCCAGTGCCCCCATCCAGGGAGATCCTCATCCTCATCTTCAGGTTCCTCATCAGCTGCCTGAATCTGCATTGCCTGCTGATGGAAATTTTGTGGGTCTCCTCCCATGATATCTTGAACTTGGTGCTGTTGGATGGGCCCAACAAAGTGATTCAGTTGATTGGGGTGAAAAAAATTGTTGACTGGCTGTGGATGAGGATTTCCATCCACAGGAACAGGGTCTTCTTCTGGAGGTCCAGCACCCAGCAGATCTTGTTGGAGAATAATCACAGGCACAGACCAGGACTCTGCATTTGGATCATGAGATTCTCCAACCACAATACTAACAGGAACATCTCTTAAGTTTTCAACCCTAATCTTAACCATGAGTGCAGCTCTGGTACTTCTGGCTCTGTCCCAGAGCAATAATTTGCCAAAACTCCTTACTGCATCCGCCAGCTCATGCATCTCTCGTTTATCAAAAGGAAAACCCACTAACAGAGCCCAAACATCCCTGTCAAGATGCAAACTTCTCCAGTTGATGCCCTGGTTATGCCTCTGAAAGATGATATGTACATCTCCATGGACATGCGGGCTTTGCAGAACTAGAGCATCACGGTCGAAAGGGGAGTTTAATCTGACATAAGCTTGACCGAAAGGGAATTGACAAATCTCTTGAAACCCTAGATGCTTGACTTGCGTAATGAACTCACCAATGATTTGACGAACATTTGGGAAATGAACCTGCTGGTTGGGCATTGGTACAATGGTGGTGATTGCCCAGTCTTCATGGCGTGGCAGAGAAGGGCTCGAAATAACCCTGACTCTCGCTGGTCTTCCTTCCACCTGGATTGCCTGATGATGCAGAGGAAGAAAAGGGGCCGGATCGAATGGGAAGTTGGCCATGTCGCGCGGAACCAGCTCTCCGCCCTGTTCTGAAGAAAGCAAGAGCCTGCTAACTGTGAGCGGGGGCGGCGGAGGCAGAGACGCAGACCGAGCAGGGAGCGACACAGTAGCAGGTGGAATGGTTGGTGAGGGTCTGGAAGGAGCTTGATTGCCGGTATTCTCCAAAACTGGCCTCGATTGTTGCCCCTGAATTGCACCATTAACGGGTGTAGCAGAGGTAGGAGCAGATACTGAGGCAGTCAATTGATTTGACAATGCCAGAGAGCGGAAGGCCGAACGACAGTCACTGGAAATGTGGCCCCACCTTTTGCAATTATGACACCGGACTTTATTTTTGCAGCCCGCACGCTTGTGGCCCGATAGCAGGCAACGGACACAGAGGAGCTTTGGTTGGGCCGCACCATCCAAATGGGCCGCACCAGATCCCACAGAAGCCCTTGGGGCAGTTTGAATTTCCTGAATTGCCGCCTCATTATTGCCCACTGCTGGAAATTGAAGACGATCAAATACCGTAGTAACTGCTACCGAAGATTGAGCGGGGCGAGATCGCCGTGCCTGAGCAGGAACTGAAGATAGCTGGAAAAATCTCGGCGCTCGAACTGCATCAGCAAAAGATTTCCCATTGCGAGATCGCGAGACTAGAGTCCAACCATTGTCTTGATTCGGATCGGAGATAGGACAAAACTTCGGACCATTAGCACCCCACAGAAGAAAACCAAGATTGAATTCCGGCAAAGAAATATTTCCTCCATTGTAGATCGCAAATCCAACATTAATCGAAGAAACCGAGAATTTGTATAGGTGATCACGCAGCTTGCAAACTTTGAATAGAGAAGCACGACCCCCAAAACATGAAAGAAGGATAGTACCTACGGACTCCTCAGTGAGTCTGATCTTCGATCTGGTGAATTCTGCAACCAAAAAAATTTCCTTTTGTCCATTCTCGGCGGTGAAGTTGACCGGCAGATGAAGTGAGGATAGGATACGATCTTCAAAGGCGTGCCCCTGTTCAAAACGAAGATCAGACAGAGACATGACGGCCGAAGAGGGCAGTGGTGGAGAACAGACAGAAATCAAGGAGGGAAGAGCTAGATGGTGGCCGCCGCAGCCGGAGTGACGTACAGCGGGAGATTCAGGCGGTGGCCGCCGTGGCCGGAGTGACCAACGGCGGGAGGTTCAGGCGGTGGCCACCGCGGCCGGATTGTCCAGCGGCGGGGCTAGGTGCGCGGAGGTCGACTTTTCAGTAGCGACGGAAATATTAGCTTCCTCTTTCTTGTTCTCTCTAACCATTGTTCGTGATCGAGACTGGAGTTACAAGTGTTCACGTGAAATTGCGTGACCCGCCCTCAAAATTAACATCTCACTAGATAAAATATATAACCGTCCATTCAAGGTAAACTAGAGTGGTGTATAATATTTCTACAAAAGCATGAATTATAGCAATTAATTTGTTTTCATGTAAGTGTTTCGTTGGGCACCATCTGACCTGTACTATCTTGCATTTGCACTGCACTCTTTATTATTCTTTCTAAATATTATTTGCACACCGTCGTCCAGTGATCCGGAATGGAAGTTACAAGTGGTCACGTGATATTGCGTGACGTGACCGCAAAATTAACATCTCACGAGCTAAAAAAATATAACCATGAATCATAGTTAAACGACAGCAAAGTATATTGTTTCTCCACCGGCATCGATTAGTAAAATAAATTTGTTTCACTGGTGGAAAAAGGGCCTTTGGTCGCGGTTCGCAACTGCCATTAGTCGCGGTTGCGCAACCGCGATCAAATAGGCGCAACTAAAGGCCCGTCCACGTGGGCGCCAGGCGGCCGTCGGGGCGGAGGACCTTTAGTCGCGGTTTTTCTGGCCAACCGCGACTAAAGGCCGCCGCAGGTTTAGGGTTTTAGCCCCCTCCCCCTAAACCTGTTTTCTGTTTAATTTGTATTGTTTTATTTCTTTTGTGCTTTATTTTAATTTTGAAGGAGTTTCACATATTCTACGGTACTACATACATGCATATGAATGTACAATTTCAAACAAATTTGAAATTAGAACCAAAAAGAATTCAAGAGAAATATACAATATATATTCAATATCATCGGATGACCATATACAATTTTGAACAAGTTTCCATACATAATTTAATGCATATAAAGTTCTACGTCCTCGTAATGGTGTTCTCCTTTAGGATGGAGGACTTCCCTCCTGAACCATCCAGCTAGTTCCTCTTGAAGTGGTCGGAAGCGAGCTTCTGGACTAAGCATCATCCAGAGGTTATTCCTCTGAGCAATGGTATCACTCAGAACCCGCTCAGAGGTGTATCTCCGGATCATCTCACAGACATAGTATGCACATAGATTGGTCCCCGCTGGCTGAATATCCTCACCATTCTTAGCCTTTGACCTTTTGAATTCTAGCTCTTTTTTGAATTCACCGACCTTTGTATCTACGAACCGTCTCCAAACCCTACGAGGCAAAGAAAATTAAATGAACAAGAGAGTTATTAGTTACTTGATATTAGGAAATGAACGAAATAGGCCGATCGATATAGAGCGCAAATGAATGAAAATAATTACTTCTGCAGCATTCTTCTCATGTCGCCCCAAAGCTTTGGATCCTTATTCAGAGAGTCGTGGACGAGACATTCTGAGGTGTCAACTTTAATTACTAGCAGAATCCAGTGGAACCTGCGGACACGATACATGCACAGTACGTCATGCATAACTCATCAATTAGCCGGCCACATACCATGCATGGAGTAAACAAAAGAGAATGTGCTCAAGACAGAAACACTCACCCAAAATGGTAAGGAAATAGAATATCACTTTTGAGTTCCTGCTTTGTAAGAAACTGCCACAGGTCTGCCTCCATGTCGGCGGGGTGATGCTCCAACACATATCCATTAACGATGTGTGGGTCAATGAACCCAACATCATGGATGTTCCTTACTCTGCATTCCTTAATCTTCATTCTGCATGTATAATAGAGGGCACAACAATATAGTTAGGACATATATATAGTGCAGGCAATATGAACGAGATGGGGTAGAAATAAATCACTTACAGAACGTAGCAACTGATGATAGATTTGTCGAGCTCGCGCAGATTGAAAAGCTGGAACAATTCACTCAGATGAATTTGTACATAGTAATGTTTGAAGTGATGCTCATATCTAACTTCCGCATAAATATATTCTTTGGCGTTTTTATTTTTTATGTAACCCTTGTACCATTTCAGCAGACCTTTCATTTGTGGAGGTAGATCCTCTTCCTGCGCAGGCTCGACGAGAGGCCCATTCTTCACATATGTAATTACTACCTCCTTCACTGGCGCCTCATCAAGGCCTAACAGTTCACGAAGAGTAATACCTAAGTTGGCCGCTTGTTCTCTGGCACTCGTTACAGTCAATCCATGTGCTGCCGCAGCTGCTATGATATCGGGGTCATCCGGACCGGCGGCTTTCACTATAAGCGGGGCAATCGATTGTTTACTTTGTTCCCCAAGCTGGGCAACTCGTTTCCCGCTTTTTTTACTTTCTAATTCCGTTTTCTCGGCCTCCTCCAAGGCTTTGTTCTCCTGGTTCTCCGCCCGCTCTTTCTTCTCCTTCAACATGAGTGCCTGCCTACGAAGTTCACGTGCATAGTCGTCAGGCAGATTCTTCGCGGCTTGGGATGGTGTGCTCAAAAATGACTTAGCCCACTTCTTTTGCTCATTAGAAAATACTGGCGTGGGCTCGGGCTCTCTTTTCTTCTTGCAGTACGCCTTCCATTTCTCATGATCAGCAGCCGCGGCCGTGGGAGTTTCCTCGGCACTACGTTCCCAAGGCCTTGTGGGGAGAGGCTTCAGTGATGGCTCCGGTACCTTTGTGGTCTTAGGTACATAAGGGTCCGGGTTAATAATCCAGGACTGCTTCTGCTTCTTTGCCGGAGGTGGATTGGGGGGCGGCGTCTGATCACTCGCCGGACGAGGACTGGGGGCGGCGTCTGATCACCCGCCGGACGTTGTGGACTGGGGGGCGTCGGCTGACGTGACGGAGGTGTAGGTGAACCGCCACCACCGTAGGGGGTGGACTTGTTGTCCTTGGCGCCTCGCCTGGAAATTTGATAAACTTCTTTTACCATAGAATGAAATGGCGCTTGACATCTCCAAGTCTTTTCTCCCCTTCAGGTGTAGCAATGTCAATCTCCAGGTCCTCAAACCCTTGGACTATATCGTCCACCGTGACACGAGCATAGCCATCTTGAATGGGGTTGTTGTGGTGGAGTGCTCCAGGTAAACATGGTAAAGCACTGCCGATGGCTACCTTCATGGACATGTTCCCGATAGGATAATACAGATGACATTCTTTCATCTCCTATATATCGTCCACGGGGTAGCGAGGAGGCTCCGGTGCAGTAATTTCGACCACCAGAGGCTCCGGTGCAGTAATTTCGACCACCAGAGGCTCCGGTGCAGTAATTTCGGTCGTCGCTGCATCTGCACCAGCCGGTGGGGCCTCCGTGGAAGCCACACTGCTTCTCCGCTGCTGGCTTCTGAGATCCGCTGGATGATCTTCATGCTGCGCCCGAGCTGCATCTCTTTCGGCTACTAGTACACTCATGATTTTCTTCATCACATCCATTTCCGATGCCAACCGCGCCACAACATCTGCTTCCCAATCCATCTTTCTCTTCCGGCTTCTGTAACCGTACGGGTCATCGTTCTGGGGGAACCCTATTTTCCACGGAATGTGCCCCATGCCTCGTACACGTCCTCCGTGTTCAGGATTCCCGAGGGCTTTTGTCAGCGCGTCGTTCTCTCTGTTGAACTTGATCTTCCCCTCTTGAGCATCCCTCATTGCGTCAATAAGGGCTTGGGTGGGTTTAATTATTTTTCCCCGGTAAACACACTCCCCTGTCTCCGGGTTCAGCATTCCCCCATGCCCGTACCACCAGCTTTTGGCCCTTGGGTCCCATCCCTCCGTACCTGGACGGATTCCTCGCGCCCTCAGCTCGTTCTCCATCTTCTCCCACCTAGGCTCCCAAAGGCGATATCCTCCTGGCCCCATAATATGATTGTACTCCTTCTTAGCCGCATTTTCCTTATTTTTTTCGATATTTGAATGAACTGCTCCGATTTCTTTTGCTTCACAAATTCTGGCCAATCATGTTTCAGTTTCTCATATTGTCCTTTGAAATCCGGAGTCTTGTTCTGCTTGACAAAGTCATGGGCTAGATTTTGCTTGAATTTCCGGAATGCGTCGCCATCTTATGAAGAGCGAACTGTTTGACTAGCCTCGTCCTCTCCTTGTTTTCCTCAATCTTGTTACCCTCCTCATCGAATTTGTTGTATTCCGGAGGTAGAACGAAATGTTCCATAAGCTTCTTGAAGCAATCTTTTTTTGTTCTCTTATCGACAAAAGTGAAACCAGCAATTCGTGCCTTCTTTGGCTTATTCCACTCCTGGACGGTGATCGAGACGTTGTCTCTAACAATGGCTCCGCATTGGTTGACAAACTTGGTGGCGTTCTTGCGGGGCTCCAGCGGCCTGCCGGTTGCACTGTCGACAACCTCGATGGTGCATGTTTCTCCTTGTTTCATCGTCTTGATTGCGCCACGCTTTGACGACGTACTCGATTGTTTCGACGATCCGGCCGATGGCTAAAATAAGAAAGAGAGTCGCGCGCGTTAGTACACACATATTTATTCAAATCAGTTAGTTTGTATCACCAGAGGCTCAATGTATATATATACCTCGGCGCCGGAGGTGGTTGCTACTTCCATTTGAAGATCGTCATTTATCGACGTTTGTTCGGCATCATCTTGCTGACGGCGCCCTTCATCTTCACCGTCAAGGTTCAGATAAGAAGAGATATCATCTTCTTCTTGTCCGGTCGGCACATATAGAATATCGCCGTTTATGATGCCGAACATATGTGCTTCACCGTCCGGATCATAGTTGTCCATAATCGGGTCAGCTCTATCGTCCGCCATTATGTCAGTCCTGAAAACATGTAGTAAAAACAAATTAATTAAGTGAAGAAGGGGGGCGGTGGCGGTGGCGGTGGCGAAAGGGCGGTGGCAAAAGGAGGGGGCGAGGAAGGGGTGGGAGAGGGAGTCGCGGTAGAGCGCGAGACGGGGCGGCAAACGACGGCGTCACGGAGAGGGAGGCGAGGACAACACACATGTATAACCCTCGCCGCCCCCTCTCGATCCCTAAAAAAAACACCGCGCGCATCGCCGCCCCCTCGCCGCCCCCTCTCCGTATATACGTTTTTTTTGTTAATTATCAAATTTTACAGTTTTTTATGTTAATTATCAAGTTTTAAGTTATTTTACCGTTTTTGTTAAACTAATTAACTAGTTAAAATTAAAAAGAACAAAAAAAAGAAAAAAAATTCTCTCTCTCTCTCCACGATCTCGCTCTCTGTAGAGAGGCGCGCGCGTGCGCGCGCGGCAGCGAGGCCGGCCCGCGGTGTTGAGGGCGGGCGAGAGGCGGCGCGGTGGGCGAGGGAGGCCGGCGGGCGGCGTACGAGGGCGAGAGGGGGCGGCGGGCGCCGTACGTGGGCGAGAGGGGGCGGCGGGCGACGGCGGGCGGCGTCGAGGGCGAGGGCGACGGCGGGCGGCGTCGAGGGCGAGGGCGACGGCGGGCGGCGTCGAGGGCGAGGGCGACGGCGGCAGGCCTTCGGCGCGGCAGAGAAGACGAGAAATGGAGGCGACGGGTCGGGCCCTTGTATTTATAGCCCCCCCCCTTTAGTCGCGGTCGGGGAGGCGACCCGCGACTAAAGGGTAACCTTTAGCCCCCCCCCCCCTTTAGTCGCGGTTGGGGAGGCGACCCGCGACTAAAGGGTAACCTTTAGTCGCGGTTGGGGAGGCGACCCGCGACTAAAGGGTAACCTTTAGTCGCGGTTGGCCAGACCAACCGCGACTAAAGGGGTTTTTGGCGGGTTTTTGCGTTCCCGCGCGCAACGTCCTTTAGTCGCGGTTGGGCAGGCCAACCGCGACTAAAGGTATTTTCCAAATACTTTTTCTTTTTCAAAATCTTAAAAATACAAATAATATATCAAAAAATTAAGAAAAATAAAACTAATTCAATTCAATATGTTAAAAATACAAATATTATATCAAAAAATTTAGAAAAATAGAACAAATTCAATTCAATATGTTAAAAATACAAATAATATATCAAAAAATTAAGAAAAATAAAACTAATTCAATTCAAAATGTTAAAAATACAAATAATATATCAAAAAATTCAGAAAAATAAAACTAATTCAATTCAAAATCTTAAAAATACAAATAATATATCAAAAAATTAAGAAAAATAAAACTAATTCAATTCAATATGTTAGAAATACAAATAATATATCAAAAAATTCAGAAAAATAGAACTAATTCAATTCAATATGTTAAAAACACAAATATTATATCAAAAAATTCAGAAAAATAAAACTAATTCAATTCAAAATTCTAAAAATACAAATAATATATCAAAAAATTAAGAAAAATAAAACTAATTCAATTCAAAATAATATAATTCACATGATCCATTCAACAAAGTTTGGTACAATAAATTATTACACATCATTTCTTCCCTTGTGTCCGTGCTTGCTTACGATTGTGCCGTATCCATGGAGCATCCTCATCATTTAACTTAATGCTTGGGTCGGTGTTCACATTGAAGGGCGGAATTTCAGCAAACATATTATAATCTTCTGACATGTCTGTCTTGTCCTCCACTCCCACGATGTTTCTTTTCCCTGAAAGAACAATGTGGCGCTTTGGATCATCGCATGATGTACTGATCGTTTTCTTATCTTTCCGTTTCCTCGGTTTGCTACTAATGTCCTTCACATAGAAAACCTGAGCGACATCTGTCGCTAGGACGAATGGTTCGTCAAGGTAACCAAGATTGTTGAAATCCACCATTGTCATTCCGTATTGCTGGTCCACCTTTACCCCACCTCCTGTTAGCTTGAACCATTTGCACCGGAACAAAGGGACCTTAAAGGCGGGTCCATAGTCAAGTTCCCATATCTCCTCTATGTAACCATAATATGTGACCTTTTGCCCATTCTCGGTTGCTGCATCAAAGCGGACACCACTATTTTGGTTGGTGCTCTTTTTATCTTGGGCGATCGTGTAAAATGTATTCCCATTTATCTCGTACCCTTGGAAAGTCGTTATAGTCGAAGATGGTGTCTTGGCCAACATGTACAGCTGATCTACAACATCATTGTCATTCATTAAATGTTTTCTCAACCAACTGCCGAAAGTCTCCATGTGGGCCTTCCTAATCCAGGATTCAGGCTTCCCCGGGTTGTCCGAGCGTAAAATATTCTTGTGTTTCTCAAAGTACGGAGCCACCAAGCTGGAATTGGTCAGTACAGTGTGGTGTGCTTCAGTCAGAGAATGGCCGTCCATACATATCGTTGATTTCCTTCCGATCGTGCCTTTTCCACTTAGTCTCCCCTCGTGCCGCGATCGAGGAAGACCAATCGGCTTAAGGTCAGGAACAAAGTCAACACAAAACTCAATTACCTCCTCATTTCCATAGCCCTTGGCGATGCTTCCTTCTGGCCTAGCACGGTTACGAACATATTTCTTTAATACTCCCATGAACCTCTCGAAGGGGAACATATTGTGTAGAAATACAGGACCGAGAATGAAAATCTCTTCGACTAGGTGAACCAAGAGGTGCATCATAATATTGAAGAAGGATGGCGGGAACACCAACTCGAAACTGACAAGACATTGGATCACATCGTTCTGTAACCGTGGTAGATCTTCTGGATTGATTACCTTCTGAGAGATTGCATTGAGGAATGCACATAGCTTCACAATGGCTACTCGAACATTTTCCGGCAGGAGCCCCCTCAAAGCAATCGGAAGCAATTGCGTCATAATCACGTGGCAGTCGTGAGACTTCAGGTTTTGGAACTTTTTCTCCGCCATGTTTATTATTCCCTTTATATTGGACGAGAATCCAGACGGGACCTTCATACTGCTCAGGCATTCAAAAAAGATGACCTTCTCTTCTTTGGTCAGAGCGTAGCTGGCACGACCTTGAAACCATTCCGGATGCCGGTCATCAGGGTCTTTCAAACGTTGCTGGTCCTGCCGTGCTTCCTTTGTATCATTTGTCTTCCCATACACGCCCAAGAAGCTTAGGAGGTTCACGCAAATATTCTTCGTAACGTGCATCACGTCGATTGCAGAGCAGACTTCTAGGACTTTCCAATATTCTAGCTCCCAGAATATAGATTTCTTCTTCCACATGGTTGCGTGCCCGTCAGCTCCCTTCGGAACTGATTGTCCGCCAGGACCCTTTCCAAAGATGACTTTCAAATCCTTGACCATATCAAATACCTCAGCACCAGTGCGTTCCGCAGGCTTCTGCCGGTGATCTGCCTTGCCGTTGTAATGCTTCCCTTTCTTTCTTACTGGATGAATTTTCGGAAGAAATCGACGATGCCCAAGGTACACGTTCTTCTTACAATTTGGCAAATGTACACTTTCAGTCTCATGTAAGCAGTGCGTGCATGCATTGTATCCCTTATTTGACAGTCCCGAAACGTTACTAAGAGCAGGCCAATCGTTGATGGTTACGAAAAGCAACACCCGTAGGTTAAATTCCTCTTTTTTGTGCTCATCCCACACACGGACACCAGGTCTGCCCCACAGCTGTAAAAGTTCATCAACTAATGGCCTTAGGTACACATCGATGTCGTTGCCGGGTTGCTTCGGACCTTGGATGAGCACTGGCATCATAATGAACTTCCGCTTCCTGCACAACCAAGGAGGAAGGTTGTAGATGCATAGAGTCACGGGCCAGGTGCTATGGCTGGAGCTCTGCTCGCCAAAAGGATTCATGCCATCTGTACTTAGACCAAATCTTATGTTCCTTGCGTCAGCTGCAAAATCTTTGAACTCTCTGTCGATCTTTCTCCATTGCGTTCCATCTGCGGTGTGTCTCAACTCCCCGTCCGACTTACGGTCCTCTTTGTGCCATCGCAACAACTTGGCATGCTCTTTGTTCCTGAACAGACGTTTCAACCGTGGTATTATAGGAGCATACCACATCACCTTGGCGGGAACCCTCTTCCTGGGTTTCTCGCCCTCAACATCGTCAACAGGGTCATCGCCTCTGATCTTATAACGCAATGCAGTGCATACCGGGCATTCATTCAAATTCTCGTATTCACCGCGGTAGAGGATGCAGTCGTTGATGCATGCATGTATCTTCAGAACCTCTAAACCTAGAGGGCAGACAACCTTCTTTGCTTCGTACGTACTGGCGGGCAACTCGTTATTCTTTGGAAACATATTCTTCAACATTTTCAGCAAGTTTTCAAATGCCGAGTCAGCTACACCTGCCTGTGCCTTCCATTTCAGCAAATCCAGTGTGCAGCCCAGCTTTTTCAGACCATCATCGCATCCGGGGTACAACGACTTTCTATGATCCTTTAACGTGCGATCCAAATTCTCCCTCTCCTTTTCAGTTTCGCAGCGTCTCCGTGCATCAGCAATGGTCCGACCAAGATCATCAACGGTCTCATCACGTGCCTCTTCTTCACCTTCACCTTCCCTTCACCTTCCCCTTCACCTTCCCCTTCACCTTCCCCTTCACCTTCAGCATCCTCCATGAAAGTATCACCGAAATGAGCAAGATAGCTTTCATCGATGAAATCATCCCCTTCTTCATCTTCTTCCATTATAACCCCTCTTTCTCCATGCTTGGTCCAACAATTATAGCTTGGCATGAAACCGTGCCGAAGCAGGTGCAGGTGAACTTCTCTTGAGGAAGAGTAACCCTTCTGATTCTTACAGTCAACACATGGACAGATAACAAAACCCTTCTGCTTGTTCGCATTAGCCACTACGAGGAAATCTTTCAAACCCGTAGTGAACTCGCGGGAGAGTCGGTTACCGTACATCCATTGCCGATTCATCTGCATTATTATAATATAAAATATATAATTAACCATCATGCATTTGTTAAACTAACTAGCTATAAACAATAGAAATTAAACAATGAACAACACACATGCATATTTTATCAATGACACACATGCATGAAAGGTTCAAGTTGCTAACCGCGATCGAGGAAGGAACCTCAAGTGTGGCTCCAACACTTCATATCATGTTTGTTTCACGCTGTTGGGGCATTTCATCAAACACCTTGTGTGCATAAGAGGAACCAAAAGCAAACCTACACCCCCTTGTGAAGCTTGTGAAGAGAAGTGGCACCAAATGGCTAAGTGAGTGCGCTGAACTGGTATATATAGGGGAGGAGCTTTAGTCGCGGTTGGCCTGGCCAACCGCGACTAAAGGCCTTTTGGGCACCTTTAGTCGCGGTTGGCCTGGCCAACCGCGACTAAAGCCCCTCACGTGCACCAGCTGGCCACCGAGCGCCTTGGGCCCAGGCCTTTGGTCGCGGTTCGTCTGCCGAACCGCGACTAAAGACTTCATTAGTCGCGGTTCCTACAGTTTCGCGACTAATGAGGCTGGACGGAAGCCTCTTTTTCTACCAGTGTTTGCACGTGAGTGTTTTATTTGGCACCATCTGAGGCGTACTATTTAGAATTTGCACTTCACTCTTTCTTGTTATCTCTAAATATTATTTGCACACCGTTGTCCGGTGATCGAGCCTGGAGTTACAAGTGGTCACCTGACATTGTGTGATGCTTCCTCGGAATTAACATCTTACTAGGTAAAATACGTAACCCTACATTCAAATTAAACTACATTCATCTATACTATTTCTGTACCAGCATCGATTAGAGAAATTAATCTGTTTGCATGTCAGTGTTTTGTTTGGCACCATCTGAGGCATACTATCTTGCATTTGCACTGCACACTTTCTTGTTCTCTCCTACCGTTGCCCTATGATCGAGACAGGAGTTACAAGTGGCCCTGTGCCATTTCATTATGCGCCCCCAAGATTAACATCTCACTAGCTAAATTTTATAACCCTGCATTCGAGGTAAAGTACAATCATGTATACTATTTGTACATTGGCATCGATTAGAGAAATTAATGTGTTTGCATGTCAGTGTCTCTTTCGGCACCATCCGAGGTGTACTATCTTGCATTTGCACTGTACTCTTTCTTGTTCTCTCTTACTCTTATTTCCACGCCGTCCGGTGATCGAGACTAGAATTACAAGTGACCACGTGACATTACGTGACCCTCTCTCGGAATTAACATCTTACTAGCTAAAATATATAACCCTGCATTCGAGGTAAACTACAGTCGTGTGTATACTATTTCTATACAAGTATCGTTTAGAGAAATTAATCACTTTCCATGGCAGTGTTTCGTTTGGCACTATCTGAGACGTACTATCTTGCATTTGTACTGCACTCTTTATTGTTCTCTCTAACCGTCGTCCCGTGATATCTGGAGTTACAAGTGGTCACATCACATTGCGTGATGCGCTATCAAAATTAACATATCGCTAGACAAAATAGATAACCATGCATTCTAGTTCTATGACAATAGTGTATGTGGTTTCTGCACAGGCATCGATTAGAGAAATTAAATTTTTTGCTTGCCAGTGTCTCGTTTGGTACCATCTGAGGTGTACTATCTGGCATTTGCACTACTCTCTTTCTGGTTCTTTCTAAATGTAGTCTGCACTCCGTCGTCCCATGATTTAGACTGGAGTTACAAGTGGTCGAGTGACATTGTGTGACGTTCCCACCGAATTAATATCTTACTAGCTAAAATATATGACCCTACATTCAAGGTAAACTGCAGTCGTGTATACATTTTTTATACCGGCCATCGGTTAATTAATCAGTTTCCAAGTCAGTGTTTCTTTTGGCCCCATTTGAGGCATACTATCTTGCATTTGCACAACACACACTTTCCTGTCCTCTCTAACTGTCGTCATGTGATCGAGACTGGAGTTACAAGTGGCTGCATTTCGTGATGCGCCCTTGAAATTAAAATCTCACTAGCTAAAATATATAACCTTGCATTTAAGATCACTAGAGTTTTGCATACTATTTCTTCATTGGCATCGATTAGACAAAATAGTCTTTTTGAATGTCAGTGTTACGTTTGGCACCATCTAAGGCATACCATCTTTCATTTGCACTGCACTCTTTTCTTGTTCTCCCTGAATATTATTTGCACACCGTCGTCCCGTCATCGAGACTAGAGTTACGAGTGGTCACGTGACATTGCATGACGCGCTCTCGGAACTACCATCTTACTAGCTAAAATAGATAACCCTGCAGTCA
The DNA here is from genome assembly GCF_018294505.1 of Triticum aestivum. Classification (NCBI taxonomy): domain Eukaryota; kingdom Viridiplantae; phylum Streptophyta; class Magnoliopsida; order Poales; family Poaceae; genus Triticum; species Triticum aestivum. The sequence goes on from NC_057807.1 coordinate 40,780,350, forward strand.
TGTATACTATTTCTGTACCGGCATCACTTAGAGAAATTAATCTGATTACATGTCACTGTTTCATTTGGCATCATTTGTACTGCACTCTTTCTTGTTCTCTCTAACCGTCGTCCGTGATTGAGTCAGGAGTTACAAGTGGTCACGTGACATTGCGTGACGTGCCGTCAAAATTAACATCTCGCTAGCTAAAATATATAACCATGCATTCAAGGTAATCTACAGTCATGTATACTAATTCTGCAGATGCATCAATTAGAGAAATTAATTTGTTTTCATGTCAATGTGTCGTTGGGCACCATCTGAGTCGTACTATCTTGCATTTGCAGTGCTCTCTTTCTTATTCTCTCTAAACATTATTTGCGCACCGTCGTTCGGTGATCGAGACACCAGACATTGCGTGATGTTCCATCAATATTAACATCTTACTAGCTAACATATATAAACCCTGCATCCCAGGTAAACTACACTTGTGTGTACTATATCTGCACCAACATCGATTAGAGAAATTAATCTATTTGCCACACAATGATTCATTTAGCACCAGCAAAGACGTACTATCTTACATTTGCGCTGCAGTTTTTATGGTTCTCTTATAATATATTTGTGCACCGTTGCCCCTCAAGTGGGGCTCGAGTTACAAGCCGTCACATGCTATCACGTTATGCGCCATCGAAACTAGCATTCCACTAGCCAAAATTATAAAGCTCTACATCCCAGGTAAACTACAGTGATGTATATTGTTTCTGCGGCGGCATCGATTAGAGAAATTAATCTGTTTGCACTCAGTGGTTCATTTGGTACCATTTGATACGTACCATCTTACATCTGCACTGCACTCTTTCTGGGTCTCTCTGAATATTATTTGCACAATATCGCACCTTGATATTGTAGCTGTAGTTACAAGTGGTCACATGCTATCACGTGATGCGCCGTCGATACTAGCATTCCACTAGCCAAAATTATGCATCTCTGCATTCCAGGTAAACTACAAGGGTGTATAATATTTCTGCGTTGGCATCAATTAGAGAAGATAATCTGTCTGCAGGCTGTTGTTTCGTTTCGCACCATCCAAGATGTACTATGTTGCATCTGAACTACACTCTTTCTGGGTACTAGATCATTGATGGCGCGCTACTGTGCCCGTCTATTTGGAATGATGTATGATAGAGCTTTACAATATTTTGTAAAAATATGGAGTTGCTTTTAGTTTGAAGAAAAGAATAAAAGTTAGATCATTTCATTTGTCATGCTTATGAGGCTTATTCCATCACTAGTGACGCGGGTTGTTGCGTTCATCCAATTTGGTAATAGAATAATTGTAATTGGAAGCTCATAACTTTACTCGGAAGCTCATAAATTAAATTTCGATGTATTTTAGAACACGGTTTAAATAATCTGTAGATCTAAACCAAGCTATAGAATAAAACCAGCTAGCAGATTTTATTTACAATAAGCAAAGAACCTTTGAGTGATTGAAACAAAAATCAAACTTGTACTCCCTTCAATCCATATTACTTTTCGCGGGTTTAGCACAGAATTATAATTTTGTACTAAACCAGTGACAAGTAATATGGATCGGAGGGAGTATAAAAAACCCGACATCAAAATTTGTTATAGGGACAAAGACACGAAAGCACAACACCAGTAAAGATCCGGGGATGACGCGTTTTGTGGCATTACCACTAGAGGTTATTCCTGAAGCCATTGGACGTGCACGCATTAGCGTTGATCATGACCCACCATAGTTGCTTCTGGTATCCGCCCGACAACAACACCACCACCATATGGACACAAAACATGAAAATTAAGTTATATTCCAAAAATGATGATCAAAGAGGTTATTCTTAAAAAAATGGAATGATTAAATAATAGAAAGATCCAACATAACTTTAACCAGCTAGCACATAGGGTACATTTAGTCAAATCATTAAGTGTTGGACCATCAAAATCAACATGTTGGTGTGACACCATCAAAATCTTCGCTGGGCGTTGCATTAACGGAGAACAATGGAGCAAAGCCATGCTTGTACAGTTGGTATCAGCCATATGGTTTCATGTACACATTACGATAGGCACAACGTTAAGCATGTCACCACAAAAAGCTATCTTACCGCATATCAATTTGCTCTTCTTATTTGTTTGAAAAATGTACGCAATGAATAGTTAGTCACTCTCTCTGTATTTGGTTAAATTTCTTTAACAAAGCTAAAGGCATCACAAAATCAAGGATTGAAAGTGCGAAGGGGGGACAAAAGAAATTGTCATTGAAGATTGAATCATCTACACACAAATAGTATTCAGTCCAACTTGAACACAATAATCAGGAGGCACATTGCAAAATACACTGTAGCATAAGGGCTTGTCATTTCAAGAAATTTACACACGAGGAAGTTATGGTTTTAGCCTGTTAAACAGGTAACTTATGCAAAGAAGTAAACCTTGTGTTCTGAGATCAAATTGTATGTAGAACTGCTCACAATAACTTGAGGACATGCACTGGCAGAGGACGAATCTTTTTTGAGGCGGGGTGGACCCTCAAGCATAAAAAAATAGGTTGCAAAACTAGAGTAGTCGATACACACTAAAATGCACATAAATAGTTTTTCTTTGTAGAAGAGTTACATATATGTATGCGGAAATGTGACGAATCAATAAATACTTACATAGTTTGAAAGTCGCATGGCACGATGTAAAATCGCCACTAATCTTAGAGTATTAAACCCTAAAACATTTCGGGCAGATCTATTCTATGCAAAAAAGAAAAAGGAAACACTTTGCAAACAGAAGAAAAAATGCATATCATTCCATAACCAGTACTAACCCTTGGTAGAAACTTAGTGGCATGCAACAAAAGGCAACTGCAGAATTGTGCACTTACTATCGTGGTCTCTATTTACTCTAGCCATGGGCATGAGAAATTGCTCCAGCCACTGATCACATATTCATCTATAGCAAATAGCCCATGAACGCAGAACTCAGTAGGAAGCGCGGTTCCCGCGTGCTGCTCCTACTGGCCGAAGGTATTGCACGCTGCTGCTGCAGGCCGCCGCCCCCACGCCACTGCTGATCGATTTTGTGTCGGCCGTGAATTGGAGCATTGACGAACGAAGGAACGAGCCCTGATCGAGCGTCGTGTGGACTGGAAAACAGGATCGGGTGGCTCCATGCGTGACTTACATAAGGCCCAATAAGGTGGGATAGTGCTCACGGCCCAATGTAAATGTGGTTTTCTTTTCTACGGTTTTAGTGACTAATATATGTGTAAAACAAAATCTCTGGAAATCAAGGTAGGGCAAGCACCCTGACCTCGCCCTACGAAAAATTATTGGAACATTTTGTATTGACCATATATCTACTCGCGGCATCTGTTCTATTAACTTGTAACTGCCTACTAATTACAGTATCGAGTGTCCTGGTGATGCGGTGCTATATATACAGTCTTCTCAAACTTTGAGTGCACTGATCGTTAAGTTGTAAATGTACCTTCTAGTCTTTTTAATCTGAGCAATCGTTAATCATCTCATCCATTTGACCGTTTGAACACTACACTGGAATTAATATCTTTGCAGAATCGTTGATCATACTTCATTTGTACTAATTGAAATCAGTTGTTCATGTCCGTGCTGCTGCCGCCCCAGGACAAGTGAAGTGCCCCGTCGACTATGGAGGAGCTTTCGACGTCTGTGTCGCGAGATGGTCGGGATCGGTGGCCTTCAGTTCCTGCCGGATTTCCCTTGTGTCGTTAGTCCTCGCAGCAGCTGCTGCAGCCTTGATCACGTTGTTGTTCTGATACATGCATGCTTGTCTAACCTCGATCTTGAACTTGTGCACGTCTTCTTCATCTTTCTTGATCGGTTCCTCGTGTTGCATACAATGAAGTAGTGTCATGTGACGCTGGGCATAATCTCTGAAAACTCCTAATTGGTTCGGTGTAATTTTGTTTATTCAACATCAATTGCCTTAGCTTTCTTTTTCTGAAGGAGACAGAGAAGAGAGTAGCTAGATTTCTTTTTCTATTTTGATTTACAAATGGTCCGGTTTTATTATAAAATGGTCCGTACTTTTCGATCTTTCGGCCTATTAAGCTTAAGAATCTTACTTAATAGGAGAAAATAGCCTCCTAAACATATGGCTAGCAACTGGTTCAGCATGAGTACGCAAGAAAGGTAAAAGCACTAGGAATTATTGATTTAGAAATGGGATTGGGCTAGAACCCTGGGTTCTGCCTTATATAATTAATGGTCTTTTCATTCTTTTTTTTTGCGGGGTAATGGTCTTTTCATTCTAATACTCTATCCGAGAGTTCTCAGTATTTAGCTTGTATGAAATACAAACAGTCTCGGCATCAACATAATAACTCCTCCATTTCATAATTCTTGTCATGACTTTAGTTAAAATTATAACTAAAACCACGACAGAAAAAATTATGCAACGGGTATTAAGAGAGCGAGCAGGCAGACACGTTATTCAAAAAAAAAAGACATGACACACGCTGAAACGATCGAGAGAAAGCAAGGAAGCTCGAAAGCACCGACGAAGATTTACTTCATCAGCTCAACGACCCAGGCGCTGCTGCAGATGTGGGTGGCGTTGACGCTGACAAAACCGGCGGTCCTGGCCAGCTCTTGGAACTCCTTCAGACACCTCTCCTTGCCGCCGGGCGTCTGCATGAGCATGAGAATATCCAGCTCGAACATCGTCTTCACCTCGGGCGTGTCATCCGGTTTGTCCGGCAGGACGCAGTCCACGACGACCACCTTGCCGTGCCCAGGCAGTGCATCGTAGCAGTTCCTCAGAAGCTTGGTGCAGTGCTCGTCGGTCCAATCATGGAGTATCCACTTCATGAGGATGGCGTCCCCAGAGGGCACCTTGTCGAACATGTCGCCGCTCACATGCTGCACGCGTGTGAAAGAAGGCGCTTGGGAGATGACGTGGGGGAGGTCGAAGTTTACCCCCTTGATGTGCGGGTACCTGGAAGTGATGGCGTGGAGGGTGGCGCCGAGGCCGCCACCGACATCGACAAGTGTACTGACGGCATCATCATCAAAGCCCCTGTAGAACTGGAGGAGGTTCCTGATGATGAAGGTGGAGTGGCTTTTCATGGCCACATTAAACACGCCGTTGAATCGCGGATCCACGGCCTGGTAATCGAACAGCGTCATTCCGTATGCCCTGTCGAAGGGTTGGCCACCGTCCAGGACCGTGTCCTTGAGATGATACCAGGTCTCCATAAGGATCTTGTCGTTCAGGAGGACGAGCGGGCCTAGGGAAGCGCCGTCCTTGTCAGGGGTGAGCCACTTGCACACCGGTGCGGCGCCGTACCGGCGGGCAAGCAGGCCGTCCTTGCCTTGCTGCACTTCGCATGACACGATGTTGTACGACGCCAGCAGCCGCAGCATGCGGTCCAGCGTAGCCGGGGCGCACGGGTTAGCCGACGGCAGCTGCGCGGCCACCTCCCACGGCGACAGCATCTTCCCACCGGCGCCGACAAGGATCTCTAGCATGCCCAGCTCCACCGCGCTCTTGAGTGTCATTGGCACGATAGGCGCCAATGAGAGCTGCAACGCGTACATGAAGGCCTCCCTGTCGTCCGCCATTTCCTAATTATTGGGCTGGGCTGGTTGCTGTGTCTGCGTGGTGTTGGATGCCGGCAGTCTGCTTGCTAAGGGTGTATTTATAGACTTGTTGTACGGTACATCAGATACATTAGACCGTCGTTCTTGGTGATTCAACTGACCAGATGGAGTTAATTGCAAGCTGGTATAACAATTAAGGTTAGGATAACGAATTGGTACCACTCTACGGTTCTCTTACAGATAAAGTATCAAGTCTAGGGCATGCCAACCCCAGGCGCCCCGCTCCCGGCCGAATATCACTGACAATCTACCACCCCACCCTCCCTACACGAGTATTTGACAAAAAACTACCACATTAGGGGTTATCGTCCCACAGAACTATCACTTTCAAAAAAATGACTGATAACTATCAAAAATTTCAAATTTTGTGACAAAAAACTACCAAGTCGTGTTGATCGTCGTTTTAGCTAGGTTAACCACTTTCCTGACATGGCAGGCCTGGCGCGTGCACTAACGGCTAACGGCGCCCTACTCGCGGATGTTAGTGCCTCGGGACGGTCGGAACCAGCCAGGGCCAGGTCAAAACAGCCGACCGGCTCACTCACTCCTCTTCGTCTCACCCACTCCTCTCCCCAACTCGCTATCTTCTTCCTCTGTTTCCTCTTCTTTCTCACCTCCGGCGACTGCGATGCGGCGGCGCGAGCATGCCTTCCTGGCCCAACAGCAACGAGTCATCCAACGATGACGAGTACATGGACGAGTGCAGCAGCGTGCAGATGGAGTATTTTGTAAGTCAGCTCACTCTGTTCTCTCCTATGCTAGGGTTAGGGTTAGGGTTTGAAGATGCTCTTGATTTCTTCCATGTTAGTTCTTATGTGTGAGCTGTTGTGGCTGATATATATGGGGTTGGTACTGCAGCAAACTCCTGACACGGTGATAGATCCAAGTTTCTGTGGGCTTCTGGTTGAACCTGATAGTAAGTGCATCCTGCACAGGCAGAGACCAGGCGGGTTTGTGGCATTTGAAGGGACTAACATTGGAAGGAGATTCATTGGGTGTGCTACTACGGTAAGAGCAAACAATAGTCGTGTTCATGTGTAGATTTATTTGGTGGTACATAGTGCAAACAACATTGATATTCTTGTTGTTTCACTATCTGATAACTGAAAACTGAAGTACAGAGCTGGTGTGGTGTTCATATGTTAGCTAAATCTTTGATAGGAACTGAATCTAGGCAGCACCTAAAATTGGTCTAAGTGAATTTTTTTGTTACTGCATTCAGACAAACATTGATATGTATGTATGAATTCTTTAATTGAATTTGACTAGATTTAGTTAGCACTAATGTTTCACTAAATTTTCAGGATGGTGTGAATTGTGGTGTTCTGGAGTGAGTAGATGCCCCTTGGCCAGTAATTCTGCAAAGGTATTTATGTAGGGGAACGTAGCATGCAATTTCAAAAAATTTCTTACGATCATGCAAGATCTATCTAGGAGGTGCATAGCAACGAGAGGGAAGAGTGTGTCCACGTACCCTCGTAGATCGAAAGCGGAAGCGTTAGTTAATGCGGTTGATGTAGTCGAACGTCTTCACGATCCAACTGATACAAGAACCAAACGTACGGCACCTACATGTTCAACACACGTTCAGCTCGATGACGTCCCTCGTACTCTTGATCCAGTAGAGGGTCGAGGGAGAGTTCTGTCAGCACAACGGCGTGGCGACGGTGTTGATGATGTGATCTGTGCAGGGCTTCGCCTAAGCACTACGACGCTATGACCGAAGGAGTAAGCTGTGGAGGGGGCACCGCACACGGCATAGAGAACAATTGATGTGCCTTTGGGGTGCCCCCTACACATGTATATAAAGGAGGAGAGGGAGGAGGCCGGCGGCCTAGAGGGGCGTGCCAAGGGGGAGCCAACTAGGAGTCCCAATCCTAGTTGGTTTCCCTTTCCTATTCCAAGAAGGGGAAAGAAGGAAGGAGAGGGAGAGGCAGAGGGAAAGTGGGGGCCGCACCCCCTCCCCCTTGTCCAATTCACACTACCTGGGGGGCGGGCACCTGTTGGGAAACGTAGTAATTTCAAAAAAATTCCTACGCACACGCAAGATCATGGTGATGACATAGCAACGAGGGGAGAGTGTTGTCTACGTACCCTCGTAGACCGAAGCGGAAGCGTTGACGCAACGTAGAGGAAGTAGTCGTACGTCCTCCGGTTCAACCGATCCAAGTACCGTTACTCCGGCACCTCCGAGTTCTTGACACGCGTACAGCTCGATGACGCACCCTCGATCTCCGATCCAGCAGAGGCGCCGAGGAGGAGTTCCGTCAGCACGACGGCGTGGTGACGATCTTGATGTTCTCCTGTTGCAGGGCTTCGCCTAATCACCGCTACAATATGACCGAGGTGTAATATCGTGGAGGGGGGCACCGCACACGGCTAAGGAACGATCAATGATCAACTTGTGTGTTCTAGGGTGCCCCCCTACCCCCATATATAAAGGAGGGAGGGAGGAGGTGGCCGGCCCTAGGGGGGGCGCGCCATGAGGAGGGGGAAACCTACTCCAAGTAGGTTTCCCTCTCTTTTCCTTATCTTATTTGGAGGGGGAAGGAAAGAGTACTAGTATTAGGAAGTAGTACTAGTAGTAGTAATAGGAAGAGGGGGAAGGAGAAAGGAAAGGGGGGGCCGGCCCCCCCTCCCCAATTTGGATTGGGCTTGGGGGGGCGCGCCCCCCTCCCTTGCTCCTTCTCTCTTCCTCCTACATGGGCCCAATAAGGCCCATATACCTCCCGGGGGGTTCCGGTAACCTCCCGGGGCTCCAAACTTCTCCGGAACCTTTCCGGTGTCCAAATATATCCGTCCAATATATCAATCTTTATGTCTCAACCATTTCGAGACTCCTTGTCATGTCCGTAATCATATCCGGGACTCCGAACAACCTTCGGTACATCAAAATACATAAACTCATAATATAATTGTCATCGAAACCTTAAGCGTGCGGACCCTACGGTTCGAGAACGATGTATACATGACTGAGACACATCTCTGGTCAATAACCAATAGCGGGACCTGGATGCCCATATTGGTTCCTACATATTCTACGAAGATCTTTATCGGTCAAACCGCATAACAACATACGTTGTTCCCTTTGTCATCGGTATGTTACTTGTCCGAGATTCGATCGTCGGTATCCAATACCTAGTTCAATCTCGTTATCGACAAGTCTCTTTACTCGTTCTGTAATACTTCATCTTATAACTAACTCATTAGTTACATGCTTGCAAGGCTTAGGTGATGAGCATTGCCGAGAGGGCCCAGAGATACCTCTCCGACAATCGGAGTGACAAAACCTAATCTCGAATTATGCTAACTCAACGTGTACCTTCGGAGACACCTGTAGTACTCCTTTATAATCACCCAGTTACGTTGTGACGTTTGGTAGTACCCAAAGTGTTCCTCCGGTAAACGGGAGTTACACAATTCTCATAGTTACAGGAACATGTATAAGTCATGAAGGAAGCAATAGCAGAATACTAAACGATCAAGTGCTTAGCTAACGGGATGGGTCATGTCAATCACCTCATTCTCCTAATGATGTGATCCCATTAATCAAATGACAACACATGTCAATGGTTAGGAAACATAACCATCTTTGATTAATGAGCTAGTCAAGTAGAGGCATACTAGTGACTATATGTTTGTCTATGTATTCACACATGTATCATGTTTCCGGTTAATACAATTCTAGCATGAATAATAAACATATATCATGATATGAGGAAATAAATAATAACTTTATTATTGCCTCTAGGGCATATTTCCTTCAGTCTCCCACTTGCACTAGAGTCAATAATCTAGATTACATAGTAATGATTCTAACACCCATCGAGTCTTGGTGCTGATCATGTTTTGCTCGTGAGAGAGGCTTAGTCAACGGGTCTGCAACATTCAGATCCGTATGTATCTTGCAAATCTCTATGTCTCCCACTTGGACTTGGTCCCGAATGGAATTGAAGCGTCTCTTGATGTGCTTGGTCCTCTTGTGAAATCTGGATTCCTTTGCCAAGGCAATTGCACCAGTATTGTCACAGAAGATCTTCATTGGTCCCGATGCACTAGGTATGACACCTAGATCGGAAATGAACTCCTTCATCCAGACTCCTTCATTTGCTGCTTCAGAAGCAGCTATGTACTCCGCTTCACATGTAGATCCCGCCACGACGCTTTGTTTAGAACTGCACCAACTTACAGCTCCACCGTTCAATAAAAACACGTATCCGGTCTGCGATTTAGAATCGTCCGGATCAGTGTCAAAGCTTGCATCGACGTAACCATTTACGACTAGCTCTTTGTCACCTCCATATACGAGAAACATATCTTAGTCCTTTTCAGGTATTTCAGGATGTTCTTGACCGCTGTCCAGTGATCCACTCCTGGATTACTTTGGTACCTACCTGCCAAGCTTATTGCTAAGCATACGTCAGGTCTGGTACACAGCATTGCATACATGATAGAGCCTATGGCTGAAGCATAGGGAACATCTTTCATTTTCTCTCTATCTTCTGCTGTGGTCGGGCATTGAGTTTGACTCAACTTCACACCTTGTAGCACAGGCAAGAATCCTTTCTTTGCCTGATCCATTTTGAACTTTTTCAAAATTTTGTCAAGGTATGTACTTTGTGAAAGTCCTATTAAGCGTCTTGATCTATCTCTATAGATCTTGATGCCCAATATGTAAGCAGCTTCACCGAGGTCTTTCATAGAAAAACTTTTATTCAAGTATCCCTTTATGCTATCCAGAAATTCTATATCATTTCCAATTAATAATATGTCATCAACATATAAAACTAGAAATGCTACAGAGCTCCCACTCACTTTCTTGTAAATACAGGCTTCTCCAAAAGTCTGTATAAAGCCATATGCTTTGATCACACTATCAAAACGTTTATTCCAACTCCGAGATGCTTGCACCAGTCCATAAATGGAACATTGGAGCTTGCACACTTTGTTAGCACCTTTTGGATCAACAAAACCTTCAGGTTGCATCATATACAACTCTTCTTCTAGAAATCCATTCAAGAATGCAGTCTTGACATCCATTTGCCAAATTTCATAATCATGAAATGCAGCAATAGCCAACATGATTCGGACAGACTTAAGCATCGCTACGGGTGAGAAAGTCTCATCGTAGTCAACCCCTTGAACTTGTCGAAAACCTTTTGCAACAAGTCGAGCTTTGTAGACAGTAACATTACCATCAGCGTCAGTCTTCTTCTTAAAGATCCATTTATTCTCAATGGCTTGCCGATCATCGGGCAAGTCAACCAAAGTCCATACTTTGTTTTCATACATGGATCCTATCTCAGATTTCATGGCCTCTAGCCATTTTGCGGAATCTGGGCTCATCATCGCTTCCTCATAGTTCGTAGGTTCATCATGGTCTAGTAACATGACTTCCAGAATAGGATTTCTGTACCACTCTGGTGCGGATCTTACTCTGGTAGACCTACGAGGTTCAGTAGAAACTTGATCTGAAGTTTCATGATCAATATCATTAGCTTCCTCACTAATTGGTGTAGTTGTCACAGGAACCGGTTCTTGTGATGAACTACTTTCCAATAAGGGAGTAGATACAGTTATCTCATCAAGTTCTACTTTCCTCCCACTCACTTCTTTCGAGAGAAACTCCTTCTCTAGAAAGAATCCGATTTTAGCAACGAAAATCTTGCCTTCAGATCTATGATAGAAGGTGTACCCAATTGTCTCCTTTGGGTATCCTATGAAGACACATTTCTCCGATTTGGGTTCGAGCTTATCTGGTTGAAGTTTCTTCACATAAGCATCGCAGCCCCAAACTTTGAGAAATGACAACTTTGGTTTCTTGCGAAACCACAGTTCATAAGGCGTCGTCTCAACGGATTTTGATGGTGCCCTATTTAACGTGAATGCGGCCGTCTCTAAAGCATAACCCCAAAACGATAGCGGTAAATCGGTAAGAGACATCATAGATCGCACCATATCAAGTAAAGTACGATTACGACGTTCGGACACACCATTTCGCTATGGTATTCCAGGTGGCGTGAGTTGCGAAACTATTCCACATTGTTTCAAATGTAAACCAAACTCGTAACTCAAATATTCTCCTCCACGATCAGATCGTAGAAACTTTATTTTCTTGTTATGATGATTTTCTACTTCACTCTGAAATTCTTTGAACTTTTCAAATGTTTCAGACTTGTGCTTCATCAAGTAGATATACCCATATCTGCTCAAATCATCTGTGAAGGTGAGGAAATAACGATATCCGCCACGAGCCTCAACATTCATCGGACCACATACATCTGTATGTATGATTTCCAACAAATCTGTTGCTCTCTCCATAGATCCGGAGAACGGTGTTTTGGTCATCTTGCCCATGAGGCACGGTTCGCAAGTACCAAGTGATTCATAATCAAGTGATTCCAGAAGTCCATCAGTATGGAGTTTCTTCATGCGTTTTACACCGATATGACCTAAACGGCAGTGCCACAAATATGTTGCACTATCATTATCAACTCTGCATCTTTTGGCTTCAACATTATGAATATGTATATCACTACTATCGAGATTTAATAAAAATAGACCACTCTTCAAGGGTGCATGACCATAAAAGATATTACTCATATAAATAGAACAACCATTATTCTCTGATTTAAATGAATAACCGTCTTGCATCAAACAAGATCCAGATATAATGTTCATGCTCAACGCAGGCACCAAATAACAATTATTCAGGTCTAAAACTAATCGCGATGGTAGATGTAGAGGTAGCGTGCCGACCGCGATCACATCGACTTTGGAACCATTTCCCACGCGCATCGTCACCTCGTCCTTAGCTAATGTTCGCTTAATCCGTAGTCCCTGTTTCGAGTTGCAAATGTTAGCAACAGAACCAGTATCAAATACCCAGGTGCTACTGCGAGCATTAGTAAGGTACACATCAATAACATGTATATCACATATACCTTTGTTCACTTTGCCATCCTTCTTATCCGCCAAATACTTGGGGCAGTTCCACTTCCAGTGTCCAGTCTGCTTGCAGTAGAAGCACTCAGTTTCAGGCTTAGGTCCAGACTTGGGTTTCTTCACTTGAGCAGCAACTTGTTTGCCGTTCCTTTTGAAGTTCCCCTTCTTCTTCCCTTTGCCCCTTTTCTTGAAACTAGTGGTCTTGTTGACCATCAACACTTGATGCTCCTTTTTGATTTCTACCTCCGCGGCTTTCAGCATCGCGAAGAGCTCGGGAATAGTCTTGTTCATCCCTTGCATATTATAGTTCATCACAAAGCTCTTGCAGCTTGGTGGCAGTGATTGGAGAATTCTGTCAATGATGCTATCATTTGGAAGATTAACTCCCAGTTGAATCAAGTGATTATTATACCCAGACATTTTGAGTATATGCTCACTGACAGAACTGTTCTCCTCCATCTTGCAGCTGTAGAACTTATTGGAGACTTCATATCTCTCAATCCGGGCATTTGCTTGAAATATTAACTTCAACTCCTGGAACATCTCATATGCCCCATGACGTTCAAAACGTCGTTGAAGACCCGGTTCTAAGCCGTAAAGCATGGCACACTGAACTATAGAGTAGTCATCAGCTTTGCTCTGCCAGACGTTCTTAACGTCGTCAGTTGCATCAGCAGCAGGCCTGGCACCCATCGGTGCTTCCAGGACGTAACTCTTCTGTGCAGCAATGAGGATAATCCTCAGGTTACGGACCCAGTCCGTGTAATTGCTACCATCATCTTTCAACTTTGCTTTCTCAAGGAACGCATTAAAATTCAACGGAACAACAGCACGAGCCATCTATATACAAACAAACATAGACAAGCAAAATACTATCAGGTACTAAGTTCATGATAAATTTAAGTTCAATTAATCATATTACTAAAGAACTCCCACTTAGACAGACATCTCTCTAGTCATCTAAGTGATTACGTGATCCAAATCAACTAAACCATGTCCGATCATCACGTGAGATGGAGTAGTTTCAATGGTGAACATCTCTATGTTGATCATATCTACTATATGATTCACGCTCGACCTTTCGGTCCTCGTGTTCTAAGGCCATATCTGTATATGCTAGGCTTGTCAAGTATAACCTGAGTATTCCGCGTGTGCAACTGTTTTGCACCCGTTGTATTTGAACGTAGAACCTATCACACCCGACCATCACGTGGTGTCTCAGCACGAAGAACTTTCGCAACGGTGCATACTCAGGGAGAACACTTCTTGATAATTAGTGAGAGATCATCTTAAAATGCTACCGTCAATCAAAGCAAGATAAGATGCATAAGGATAAACATCACATGCAATCAATATAAGTGATATGATATGGCCATCATCATCTTGTGCTTGTGATCTCCATCTTCGAAGCACCGTCGTGATCACCATCGTCACCGGCGCGACACCTTGATCTCCATCGTAGCATCGTTGTCGTTATGCCATCTATTGCTTCTACGACTATCTCTACCGCTTAGTGATAAAGTAAAGCAATTACAGGGCGTTTGCATTTCATACAATAAAGCGACAACCATATGGCTCCTGCCAGTTGCCGACAACTTCGGTTACAAAACATGATCATCTCATACAATAAAATATAGCATCATGTCTTGGCCATATCACATCACAACATGCCCTGCAAAAACAAGTTAGACGTCCTCTACTTTGTTGTTGCAAATTTTACGTGGCTGCTACGGGCTTAAGCAAGAACCAATCTCACCTACGCATCAAAACCACAACGATAGTTTGTCAAATAGACTCCGTTTTAACCTTCACAAGGACCGGGCGTAGCCACACTCGGTTCAACTAAAGTGAGAGAGACAGACACCCGCCAGCCACCTTTAAGCACGAGTGCTCGTAACGGTGAAACCAGTCTCGCGTAAGCGTACGCGTAATGTCGGTCCGGGCCGCTTCATCTCACAATACCGCTGAACCAAAGAATGACATGCTGGTAGGCAGTATGACTTATATCGTCCACAACTCACTTGTGTTCTACTCGTGCATATAACATAAACGCATAAAACCTAGGCTCGGATGCCACTGTTGGGAAACGTAGTAATTTCAAAAAAATTCCTACGCACACGCAAGATCATGGTGATGATATAGCAACGAGGGGAGAGTGTTGTCTACGTACCCTCGTAGACCGAAGCGGAAGCGTTGACGCAACGTAGAGGAAGTAGTCGTACGTCCTCCGGTTCAACCGATCCAAGTACCGTTACTCCGGCACCTCCGAGTTCTTGACACGCGTACAGCTCGATGACGCACCCTCGATCTCCGATCCAGCAGAGGCGCCGAGGAGGAGTTCCGTCAGCACGACGACGTGGTGACGATCTTGATGTTCTCCTGTTGCAGGGCTTCGCCTAATCACCGCTACAATATGACCGAGGTGTAATATCATGGAGGGGGGCACCGCACACGGCTAAGGAACGATCAATGATCAACTTGTGTGTTCTAGGGTGCCCCCCTACCCCCGTATATAAAGGAGGGAGGGAGGAGGTGGCCGGCCCTAGGGGGGGTGCGCCATGAGGAGGGGGAAACCTACTCCAAGTAGGTTTCCCTCTCTTTTCCTTATCTTATTTGGAGGGGGGGAGGAAAGAGTACTAGTATTAGGAAGTAGTACTAGTAGTAGTAATAGGAAGAGGGGGAAGGAGAAAGGAAAGGGGGGGCCGGCCCCCCCTCCCCAATTCGGATTGGGCTTGGGGGGGCGCGCCCCCCTCCCTTGCTCCTTCTCTCTTCCTCCTACATGGGCCCAATAAGGCCCATATACCTCCCGGGGGGTTCCGGTAACCTCCCGGGGCTCCAAACTTCTCCGGAACCTTTCCGGTGTCCAAATATATCTGTCCAATATATCAATCTTTATGTCTTGACCATTTCGAGACTCCTCGTCATGTCCGTAATCATATCCGGGACTCCGAACAACCTTTGGTACATCAAAATACATAAACTCATAATATAATTGTCATCGAAACCTTAAGCGTGCGGACCCTACGGTTCGAGAACGATGTAGACATGACTGAGACACATCTCTGGTCAATAACCAATAGCGGGACCTGGATGCCCATATTGGTTCCTACATATTCTACGAAGATCTTTATCGGTCAAACCGCATAACAACATACGTTGTTCCCTTTGTCATCGGTATGTTACTTGTCCGAGATTCGATCGTCGGTATCCAATACCTAGTTCAATCTCGTTATCGACAAGTCTCTTTACTCGTTCTGTAATACTTCATCTTATAACTAACTCATTAGTTACATGCTTGCAAGGCTTAGGTGATGAGCATTGCCGAGAGGGCCCAGAGATACCTCTCCGACAATCGGAGTGACAAAACCTAATCTCGAATTATGCTAACTCAACGTGTACCTTCGGAGACACCTGTAGTACTCCTTTATAATCACCCAGTTACGTTGTGATGTTTGGTAGTACCCAAAGTGTTCCTCCGGTAAACGGGAGTTACACAATTCTCATAGTTACAGGAACATGTATAAGTCATGAAGGAAGCAATAGCAGAATACTAAACGATCAAGTGCTTAGCTAACGGGATGGGTCATGTCAATCACCTCATTCTCCTAATGATGTGATCCCATTAATCAAATGACAACACATGTCAATGGTTAGGAAACATAACCATCTTTGATTAATGAGCTAGTCAAGTAGAGGCATACTAGTGACTATATGTTTGTCTATGTATTCACACATGTATCATGTTTCCGGTTAATACAATTCTAGCATGAATAATAAACATATATCATGATATGAGGAAATAAATAATAACTTTGATATAGCCTCTAGGGCATATTTCCTTCAGCACCCTGCGGTCTGCCCTCTCCTACTCCCTTATGGCCCATTAAGGCCCATAACTTCCCCGGGGGAGGGGGGTTCCGGTAACCCCTCGGTTCCTCGATAAATATCTGAAACGTCCCAAAACCATTCCGATGTCTGAATATATTCATCCAATATATCATTCTTTATGTCTCGACCATTACGAGACTCCTCGTCATGTCCGTGATCTCATACGGGACTCCAAACAAACTTCGGTCATCAAAAACACATAACTCATAATACAAATCGTCATCGAACATTAAGCATGCGGACCCTACAGGTTCGAGAACTATGTAGACATGATCGACACACATCTCCAATCAATAACCAATAGCGGAACATGGATGCTCATATTGGCTCCTACATATTCTACGAAGATCTTTATCGGTCAAACCGCATAACAACATACGTTGTTCCCTTTGTCATCGGTATGTTACTTGCCTGAGATTCGATCATCGGTATCTTCATACCTAGTTCAATATCATTACCGGCAAGTCTCTTTACTCATTCCATAATGCTTCATCCCGCAACTAACTCATTAGTCACATTGCTTGCAGGGCTTATAGTGATGAGCATTACTGAGAGGGCCCAGAGATACCTCTCTGATACACGGATGACAAATCCTAATCTCGATCTATGTCAACCCAACAAACACTTTCGGAGACACCTGTAGAGCATCTTTATAATCACCCAGTTATGTTGGGACATTTGATAGAACACAAGGTGTTCCTCCGGTATTCGGGAGTTGCATAAACTCATAGTCAGAGGAACATGTATAAGTCATGAAGAAAGCAATAGAAATAAAACTTAACGATCATTATGCTAAGCTAATGGATGGGTCTTGTCCATCACATCATTCTCTAATGATGTAATCCCGTTCATCAAATGACAACACATGTCTATGGTCAGGAAACATAACCATCTTTGATTAACGAGCTAGTCAAGTAGAGGCATACTAGGGATACTATGTTTTGTCTATGTATTCACACATGTACTAAGTTTCTAGTTAATACAATTCTAGCATGAATAATAAACATTTATCATAATATAAGGAAATATAAATAACAATTTTATTATTGCCTATGCATATTTCCTTCAGTTTAACCAATTTGTGGGATATGTATCCTGGGGAGAACCTTGGTAGAGTCCAGGACAAAGAGGCTTATGGGATAGAGGTTCCAAAACTGAAGAAGGGGCTGGATTCCCTTGGCAATCAGTACAGTAGCTTGTGGATAATGTATCAAAGTTGTTTGATTACCAGGATGGGTAGAAATCCCATGACATGGATTACACAAGCCAGGCAATCAATGAACTTAAGGAGAGGAAGCATTAGCTTGAGGAGCAGGCAAAGATTGAGGTTCAAATGGAGAAGCTTAAGCTCAAGAAATAACAGACGTGCATCCTCAAGAGTCAAGATGATATCATTCAAAACACCAGGAAGGCCATGAAGGAGATACAACTGGAGATTGACCTCCTTAAAGAAGAGAAGAATAAGATGGAGCAAGTCATTCCTGAGCTCCTGAAGGCTGGTCATGGGTGCAAGGAAAAGCTGGACAAGATCAAAGAAGTTGTCATGAAGGAGTGAAGTTTTTAGCCATGGTTGGTAAGTAAATATGAGGCATATATATATAACTAGCCTAGCAATGAAGGAGTTTGATGCAAATTTGTATCTCAGTACTAATATTAGCTATGATCTGCCTAAGAACTGTCTATGGTTTCAGATCATTTTGGTTGTGGTCTGGGGTGTTGTAATGGCCCTAATCTGTAATGCTCTAAGATAATGTTATGTTTAATGGCCCTGATGCTAAGTTAAGAACATTATTATCTAGGCCTGATGAAGTTTCTATCTGTCTTTTTTATCCTAAGTGGTTGCATCCCCTACCTGCAATATGGTCCTGAGAAGTTAGTTGTAACATTACACAAATTGCACAAACTTGGTAACACTAAACAAAGCTAGGTACTTCACATAGGAGGCACCATAGGTAGCATTACATGGATAGCACATTACTGTCTCAGAACAACTAAAACTTGCTAACACTAAAGATAAGTGACACTGGGGATAACTGACGAAACTGAATATGAAACTTATAGTTTCGGATTCACTCAGGTGTCTGTCCTCCTAAGCGTCCTGATTGCCGTACCTCTTCCTTTAGTTGGGTGGGATCTGGCTGCACCTCCACCTCCTCTTTGTCTTCGTCTTCATCGATGACGATGACGGGAGGAGGACAACGGCGAGCCTGCACTGCTGGTGATGCAACGATTTGTAGGTCATCGTCGTCTTCGTGCACCTCTGCTGCGTTTGCATGATCTGTAATGACCCTCATGCTAAGTTAAGAACCTTATTACCTAAGCCTGATGAAGTTTCTATCTGTCTTTTTTATCCTAAGTGGTTGCATCCCCTACCTGCAATATGGTCCGGAGAAGTTAGTTGTAACATTACACGGATTGCACAAACTTGGTAACACTGAACAAAGCTATGTAGTTCACATAGGAGGCACCATAGGTAGCATTACATAGATGGCACATTATTGTCTCAGAATAACTAATACTTGCTAACACTAAAGATAAGTGACACTGGGGATAACTGACGAAACTAAATCTGAAACTTACAGTTTCAGATTCACTCAGGTGTCTGTCCTGCTAAGCGTCCTGGTCGTCTTACCTCTTTCTTCAGTTGGGTGGGATTTGGATGGACCTCCACCTCCTCTTCGTCTTCATCTTCATTGATGACGATGATGGGAGGAGGACGGCAGCGAGCCTGCACTGCTGGCGGTGTGACGATCTGTGGGTCGTCATCGTCCCCGTGCACCTGTGTTGAGTTTGCATGATGTGTAGATTGTGTTGGAGCGATGATATGTCTCCAACGTATCTATAATTTTTGATTGCTCCATGCTACTTTATCTACTGTTTTGGACTATATTGGGCTTTATTTTCCACGTTTATATTATTTTTGGGAGTAACCTATTAACCGGAGGCCCAGCCCAGAATTGCTGTTTTTTGCCTATTCCAGTATTTCGAAGAAACAGAATGTGTGATGAAGATAGAGCTTAGCCAGACTATATGATTTTGTAGGGATAACTTTCTTTTGGCCAAGTTATTTTGAGAAGACATGATTGCTTTGATTTGTATGCTTGAAGTATTATTACTTTTATGTTAAAATAAACTTCTGTCTTGAATCTTTCGAATCTGAATATTCATGCCACAATTAAGAAGATTTACATTGAAATTATGCCAAAGTATCACTCCGGATCAAAAATTCTTTTTTATCATTTACCTACTCGAGGACGAGCAGGAATTAAGCTTGGGGATGCTTGATACTTTATCTACTGTTTTGGACTATATTGGGCTTTATTTTTTATTGCTCCATGCTACTTTATCTACTGTTTTGGACTATATTGGGCTTTATTTTCCACTTTCATATTATTTTTGGGACTAACCTATTAACCGAAGGCCCAGCCCAGAATTGTTGTTTTTTGCCTATTTCAGTATTTCGAAGAAACATAATATCAAACGGAGTCCAAATGGAATGAAACCTTCGGGAACGTGATTTTCTCACCGAACGTGATCCAGGAGACTTGGACCCTGCTCCAAGGAACAAAAGAGGCCGTCACGAGGGTGGGAGGCGCCCCCCCAGGGCGCGCCCCCTGCCTCGTGGGCCCCGTGTTGCTCTATCGACGTACTCCTTCCTCCTATATATACCTACGTACCCCCATCAAATCAAATACGGAGCCAAAAACCTAATTCCACCGCCGCAACTTTCTATGTCCACGAGATCCCATCTTGGGGCCTATTCCAGAGCTCCGCCCACTACTAGGAAAAGGGCTATAGATGGGATTGACACTAATGGCGCACCAGAAAGATGGTGCGCCATTAGTATATACTAATGGCGCACCACAATCTGATGCGCCATTAGAGTTTAAACTACTAATGGCGCACCATGCTACGGGTGCGCCATTAGTATCAAATTTTTTTTAACTAGTGCGCCTGTCCAAACATACTAATGGCGCATCCGGGCAAAGTGCGCCATTAGTAGTTGTAGCTACTAATGGCGCACCAGGCAGCAGGTGCGCCATTAGTATATAATTTTTTTTGAACTAGTGCGCCTATCCAAACATACTAATGGCGCATCCTGCCCAAGTGCGCCATTAGTAGTTGTAACTACTAATGGCGCACCAGGCAGTGGGTGCGCCATTAGTATAGAATTTTTTTTTTGAACTAGTGCGCCTATCCAAACATACTAATGGCGCATCCTGCTTAAGTGCGCCATTAGTAGTTGTAACTACTAATGGCGCACCATGGAAGAGGTGCACCATTAGTAAGTGGGCAGCAACAAGATATTTGGGACAGCCTCTCCTACCCACACACTCACTTTCTCCCCACTTCATTCTCTCCACCTCCTCCTTATCTCGGGTGCCTCCTCGAGAATTTTGGCATTAAGCATTCTTTTTGGTCCTATTTTTAGGGAAAGTCATGCCAAATTTTTGTTTGGTTCTAAAATATCATTTTGCTCTACCCCGCAGGCGACCATGGTCCGCACAATGACCGAAGGCATCGTGAATAGGTTTTTGAGGTCCGCGAAGGCCGAGATGCTTCAAAAGAACGAGACGGAGATAAGATGTCCGTGTCGAAGATGCAAGCTGAAGAGCCTTATTGCGGACCCGGATTCCGGGCAGGTGCGGGACCACCTGCTGTTGCGTGGTTTCATGGATGGCTATCGGTGGCAAGGTGATGAAGATGACTACGAAGTCGTCCATGCGGGCCAGGCAAGAAATGAGGAAGGGCAGCAAGACAACCACCGCGGCTCAGGCGGGCGAGAAGACGAAGAATCCCCAGGAGATGATCACGACTGTGATGCTGTACACAGTCATCATGTAGAAGATGCAGGACATGATGATGAGGAAGATGCCGGAGCAGGCGACGGGCATGATCATGAAGATGATGATGCCGGCGGAGCAGACGACGCTGGACCATCGATGGGCTGGGTGCAGGACCCTCATATTCAAGAGCTGCTTCTCAAGCAGACGGATAACGCAAGAGCTGCCGCCCGAGAGAAAGCCAAGATGGATCAACTTGAGTTAGACGCGGTTACTCCATTGTATGAAGGATGCAGGCCCGAGGATACCCGCCTGAAAGTAACGCTCATGGCCCTGGAGATGAAGGTAAAACACAAAATGACCGACGCATGCTTCGACGAGAACATGTCATTCTGGCACGAACGTCTTCCCAAGGGGAACAAGTGCCCGACCAGTTTGGAGGAGGCGAAGAAAATCGTGTGTCCTCTGGATTTACCGCACGTGAAATACCATGTGTGCATGAACAATTGCATCATTTATCGGGACGAGCACGCGGAGTCTACCATATGTCCGGTGTGCGGCGTCACTCGATACAAGAAGAGGAAGAAAGCTCCTCGAAAAGTGGTGTGGTACTTTCCGATCACTCCTCGTCTGCAGCGCTATTTCGCGGACCCTAAGGTAGCAAAGCTCCTGCGTTGGCACGCGGATAGGGAGGAGAAGAAGCGGGAAGATGACGCAAATGATCCGGAGATAGATAAAAAAGACAAGATGCTGAGTCACCCTAAGGATGCGAGCCAGTGGCAAGCGTTGAACTTCGAAGACTCAGAATTTGGGAACGATCCAAGGAACATCGTGCTGGGCGCGAGCACCGATGGAGTCAATCCGTTTGGCAGCCAGAGAAGCACACATAGCACCTGGCCTGTGTTTGTGTGGATGTACAACCTTCCCCCCTGGTTGTGCATGAAGAGGAAGTACATTCACATGAGTATGCTAATTGAAGGGCCGAAACAACCAGGGAACGACATCAATCTGTATCTGGGGCTGCTGAAAGAGGAGCTTGACACGCTGTGGAAAACGCCAGCCAATACGTGGGACGCCGCAGAGAAAGAATATTTCCCTATGAGAGCCGCACTGCTCACGACGGTGCACGACTATCTCGGTTACGGATATCTTGCGGGGCAGGTAGTCCACGGATTTTCTGGATGCGTAAGGTGCATGGATGACACAACGTATCGCCAGCTAGATAGAGATCCC
Source organism: Triticum aestivum (assembly GCF_018294505.1). Taxonomy (NCBI): domain Eukaryota; kingdom Viridiplantae; phylum Streptophyta; class Magnoliopsida; order Poales; family Poaceae; genus Triticum; species Triticum aestivum. Next base: position 40,802,836 of record NC_057807.1, read on the forward strand.
GGGTCTTCGAAAACCGTGTTCATGGGACATCGAAGGTGGCTTCGCGACGATGACCCGTGGAGGAAACGCAAGGATCTGTTCGATGGTGAAACCGAACCCCGAAAACGCCCGTGTACGAGGAGCGGCGAGGAAATAGACAAGCTGTTGAAAAATTGGAAAGACTGCCCACTGCCGGGAAAGAAGCAAAAGGCGCCAGAGCCGGGAAAGAAGCGAAAGGCGCCAGAGCCGCTGCTGAAGGTATGGAAAACGAGGTCTGTTTTCTGGGACTTGCCGTACTGGAAGATCCACCGTGTGCCTCACAGCCTTGATGTCATGCATATCACGAAGAACGTGTGCGAGAGTCTGCTTGGTACCCTGCTCAACATGCCAGAGAGGACCAAAGATGGGCCGAAAGCAAGGGCAGACTTGAAATCAATGGGCATCAGGCAGGAGCTTCACGCTATATATGATGATGATGATGATGATGATGATGATGATGATGATGATGAGGCGAAGCAGGACACAGAAAGTCGTCGCAAAGGCAAAAAGGCCAAGAAGACCGGAAATGACTACCCTGGTGTGAGAACTGGCTGCTGACCAGTCGAGCTAGTAGAGTGGGCTTGACATAGATAGGTTCTGGTACTACATAACCTTTTGGCTCGAGTTGAAAAAAAAATACTAATGGCGCACCACGGTGAGGTGCGCCATTAGTATGGACATGCTAATGGCGCACCACGGTGAGGTGCGCCATTAGTATGGACATGCTAATGGCGCACCACGGTGAGGTGCGCCATTAGTATTGTGGCCCCCCTTCGCCCGATCCCCCCTTCGCCCGATCCCCCTTCGCCCGATCCCCTTCGCCAGTTCTCTCCCTCTCGATCCACCGCCGCCGCCGCCGCTGCCCTCGCCCTCGCCCTCGCCCTCTCCCTCCCTCGCCCTCTCCTCGCCGCCCGGACGCCGCCCGGACGCCGCGCCGACGCCGCCTCGACCCCGCCCCGACCCAGCCGCCCGGACACCGCCCCGACCCCGCCGCCCGGACACCGCCCCGACCCCGCCGCCCGGACGCCGCCCCGGACGCCGCCCCGACCCCGCCGCTTGGACGCTGCCCTGCCGCCCCGACGCCGCCTCGACCCCGCCCCGACGCCGCTGCCCCACCTCGACCCCGCCCCGTCCACACCACCGTCGACCCGCCTCCCTCGACACCACGACGCCGCAGGACCTAGACTAGACGCCCAAGGTACGACCACCTCCTCCTTACTTCTCCATTCCGCAAGTCCATAGCCTCCTCTCACGTGCTTGCTTCCTTCTCCATCTCTCATTCGGCAAGAAGGGAGGAAGAACATCTGAGCCTCAGATAAGCAAGGCTGCCTCAGAGGAATCAACAGGTAAACGCTGCTTGACTCAATCGGACATGCACAGTTTGAGAGATCATTATGTGTCTTCGTTGTCCACCGCTGTTTTTTGTTTCTTTAACCATGGTTCTGCACACGATATTCTGGGGATACATATTTTCGAATGAATCTTGCCTCATAGACTAGCATAATAAGTAGGAGTAGTATGCTTTGAGGGGCTTGGCTTCAAAATCATTGCTTTGGGGGCGGCAATTTCTCAACAATCAAGCGTAGCTTTACCTAGGACAGGGGCAGCCCCTCAGATCTTTGAAGGCTAAAATCAAGGGCATGACACCAAAATAATGCACATGTGTGAGGTATAACAAATCAGGATCCCGATTCCCTTCGTCCTGGTTCGCCTTGGCCTTTTCAGTTTTCCCTTGCCCCCGTCTCAGCAAGAGGGGAGAATTGCTTCTCTGCCATACGAACGCAATTCCAAACTGGTAATTCTAGTAATATCTTGTGTTCTTGCATCATGCTGAGCACAGAGCACTCCTACTCTGTCCTACTTGTAATGATATGCATGCAAAAGCATAGGTCTCATTGATATCAACATTTTTTCAATGGACTGTGTCTGGGGTATATTTTACAGTCTTCTATTTTTATGAAATTAACCTACTTGCAGTAAATCGAAGTTCAACCAATCTTACAATGTCCTTAGCTGTGGAGCTAAAATCCCCTTTCATAAGACATACTCAAGTAAGAGCACTGATATTGGTTCACATTCTGACACAGGCAAGCCACACCTCTGCTTGTTTTACGAATTTGATCTTGGTTTGCAAATGGATTACCAAGGGAGCACTGTTAGGGATTTCCTTCATGCTAATGGACAGGTGGTGCTAGAAAGGGTAGCCTCGTCTGCATATATGAGCATTGTGTGTGGGGGCAGGGGTGAGCGTACGGCGCTGTGCTGATGAATGGTGTGCTAGGGTGGCACTGACTTGGTGGCAGATTTGATTCCACTCAAAGTACACACTACTTGACCATACCCTCTCCTGTGCAAAATATTCATTCCAATCTGGTGTTATAAATTAGGGTCATGCATGATTTCACCTACCTCGCACACATTGCTCGATCTCCATGCCTCTGCCAACTTCTGCTCCACGCTGCATCTCGCCATGCCTTGGCTTCAAAACAAAGGCTCTGTGATGTACCACTCCCATGGTTCTTTGATGTACCACTCCCATGGAAAATGATTGCTTTTCTTTGAGCTTACACATGGCCGGCCAATGGAGTAGAAATCATCCAAAGCTTTTTGTTGTGGTGAAGATGGTTAGATGACCGTCCTATACTCCTATCTGCACATCCAAAAGGAATAGCCAAGCATAAACTACTGCAAAGTACACTGTTGCAAATTAAAAACTACAATGTGGGCATTGTAACTAGTACGTACTACTCAAGAAATCATTTGAACTTTTGGGATTGTGTCCTACCAGAGATACTTAGCTTTATTTGTTTGTTGGAAACTAATTATGTATTGTATCAGAGATACCTGGAACAGTTGGAAGGTAGCAAGCAATGCTGCATAGGGCGCTGATGAGTCACTGACAAAGCCACACAGCACAATAGGGTGGCCAAAAGCCACACAGCACAATAGGGTGACAAAGCCACACAGCACAACAGTTTTTTCCTTCTGAAATGTGTTTTTCTTCTTCTTCCTGTTTTGAGTAGTTTGCGTAAGTTTTCTGAAATGATGATGTATTTTTCTTAATTCAGCGAACCGTGAGATGGACTTAGAAGAAGAAACTGTCTCCTGATTGCAGTTGATTAATTAGTATATATGTTGTAGACTTGTAGCATACCTACCTCTATATGGTTTTATATTTCAACTTGATTTCTGAATATTCCAAACCACACGCGAAGTCCTTTCTTACAAGAAGAAGTTTCTCTTCATAACAGTGAACAAAACTACTGTCAATCAGCTCAGTTCTAGTGCTGTTGGATTTTTTTTAATTGGCTTCTTGCAGTTTTGAAAATTCAGTTTATTCGGTTACTGAAAATTCAGTTAATTCAGTTAGGCACACAAATTTCAGAACTTTTGTGTGCCCTAGTACTTGGTGTTTGTAGAAAACCAGGAGTGTCAATGGGACTAGAATTCACTTGTTCTTATATGGGTTTGTAAAACTTGTTCATGTACTGAACTACTAATGCCTTGTGATGCTCTGAATTACTTGTGATGCCTCTGAATTACTTGTGATCACATTGAGAAAGACTTGTAAAGATGATGATCATCTTTAACAGAAAACAATTTGTGATGATTTTGCTAGTTTGCTGGGTTTTGTCTCCGACCATCGTGTCGTGATGATTTTGCAGGTACCCCGAGAGGCCCTTGAGTTTGCCGGAATGTCGATTAACTTCCGTTCCGGCAAATTCGGGTACTCCATATGTCCTATTTTCAGCAAAGGTCATGCTGAAATTTTCCGTGAATTTTAGCATGACTTTGCTAAAAATAGGACATATGGGGTACTTGTGACTAATGCATAGGCCGGGGTATCTTAGTAGTTAATTAAGTAGGATCAAGTGCCCCGGCGTACTTGTGACTAATGCATGGCTTTTAGGGTGCCTCGGTGTCGATAAAAACCGAAATGATGAAAAGTTAGGCTTTTAGGGTGCCTTGGCGTCGAAAAACCCTCAATGATAAAAGCTTAGATTTTAGGATGCCTCGGTGTCGACAAACCCTAAATGATGAGACCATGATCTTGTTCCTTGACAATAACCAACTTTTTGACCAAACTTTGTTTCTATTTAGAGAGAAACATGGCCCACAACGATGAGGCCGGGGGTTCGGGCGGCAAGGCATTCTGGGAGCTGTCCCAGGAGATGGAGGAACAACCTCACTTGTATGAGGCCGCCGCCTTCCCCACCGATCCTGAGACCACGGATGGTGCCGCCGAGGATGACCACACTGATGCCACCACTGATGGTGCCGCCGAGGATGCCACCACTGATGATGGCGGCGCACGCACAGATAGCAGCCAGCCGAAGAGGCAACGGAAGGACCGGCGCCCGATCGTGCTCCGCACCCTCAAGGAGGAAGTTACTGAAGTGGACTCCAACGGGAATCCAACGGCGCCCGAACGAATAGTCAAGGGGTACTCGCTTCAGCTCGGGTGCATTGTCCGGAGCACCGTCTCGATCAACACCGAGAACCTGAGGCATCCTGACCGAGGGAATTTGCGCAACCTCCTCTTCACGAAGCTGCACGAACGATACAAGTTCCCCGCTGAATTCGAAAACACAAGCCTCAAAGGGAATAAAGTGAACAATGCTGCCCTCACGAAGATGAGCAAGGCCCTGTCTACTTGGAAAAGCAATGTGAAGAGAATGATCGAGAAAGGTGAGAGTTATGAGAAGATCAAGGAGAAAAATCCTTCGATCACCGAAGATGACTACAACGACTTCAAGATCAATTGCTCGAGCACCGCAAGCTCCCAATCAAGTGAGTGGGGGAAACAAATGCGGGAGCTGAACATAGGGGAACACACACTCGGTCCCGGCGGTTACAGAGTGGCGGAGCCTATATGGGACAAGGAGGAGGCGGACCGTGCCGAGCAAGGCCTACCGCCCCTCTTCGATAAATACGGTGACAAGCAGACCAGGAACTTTGTCAGGGCCCGGTACAAGAAGGACCCGAAAACAAAGGAGCTTACCACGGATCCGAAGACCAGGCGGCTTGAGCTTGTTCTGGTAAGGAATACACCCCCGCGTAATTAGCTCCATATGGTTGCATTCTAATTAATGAAGCCGAATTTCTAAATGGTTCACATTCCTTCCGCAGGCGACTGAAAGCAGTAGCGCGGGGTCGACTCAGAGCAACCCTTGGGACACCACTCTAAATAGGGGGTTGAATATAATGAAGAACAAGGATAAGCTCAGTAAGCCGACGTCAGCTGGTCGTGTGGCCGGCAAAGGCTTGTCGACAAAATGGGGGTCATACTATACCGCTGGTGTGCGGAAGGAGAAAAAGACCAGCTCGGAAAGCCAGGCGCGAGAGGTTCAAGAACTCAAGGCACAGGTGGCGCGGATTCCGGAGATTGTCCAAGAGCAAGTGGAACAACGACTCGGAGCGACGATCACCGCCCTTGTGCCTACCTTGATCTCGGGGTTGAGTGCGTGGATTGCGGGCGGCCAACAGGGGCCGCCCCCGATTCCTAGCTTCACGGCCAGCAACTCGCATAATGCGATGGCGGGGCCATTGGTGCCTCCGGCGGAGGCGGCATTGGTGTCTCCGACGCCGGCACGGGAGCTTAATGCACCCGGGTGTACGCCGGCCGGCACCTCTGCAGCAAGCGGCCCCTCCGTCAACTGCACGCCCGCCGTTGGCGGTGCCTCTACATTAGCCGAGCTCGACGCCATCATCACGGTAACTAATTAAGCCTCTCTCGGCCGAGGACTTCATCTCCTTGCCTTTGACTGGGCATCCCTGACGCCCTACATGTTTTCGCAGGGCGCCGCCGACGTTCCGTGCACTCTCCTCCACTTCGTGAACAACGAGTTGGTCGATGTCGCCAAGGGCAAAATCGTTCAACCGGGCAACCCCTTGTTCCACGGTACCCAGATGCCACCCAACTTGTTTAGGGTTCAACTGGTTCGGGTGCTGCCAGGCTGCGACGACTTGTTACCTCCGAATCGACCCGTCGGGGCCGACGATGATGACGTGATGACCCTCAGCGCCTGCCTGAGCTGGCCCCTGCTTTGGCCGAAGAGCCAGATTCGTTTGGGGGCGGGGGACACCACCCCAAAGACAACACCGCCAGTCGTGCCGGCGCCAAGTCGGCCCCATGGCAAGACCGCCGTAACGGTGCCGGACATCCCTATGCCACTGGATCCAAACATGCATATGGCACAGGATCAGAATGACGACGACGACGACTATGATACATTTGGCAACGTCGATCAGTACTTTGCCGAGCATGGGTACGATGGCGACTTCATGGGGCCTCCTTCTCAAGAACCAAACCCAACAAAAGACGTGTGCGATCTAGCTCGTACCGCGGAGAAGCCAAGTTGCAACAGGCGCCGTCTGGCGTTCAGCTCTCAGGAGACGCCTCCAGCTGCCGACTTCACCGAGCCTCAGATAGGCGAGGTGCGAAATATTATCAGCCCCAACACACTCAAGAAGGCGGTCTGTGAGCAAAACTCGGTCCCATTACAGGAGAAGAAGAAGGCACGCAAAAGAAAGAGTAAGAAGGGTGCGAGCCAGCCGGCACCGAGTACGATCCGTGCTCAGGACGGGCCACCTTCACCTAAGGATATCTCGAGGAGGGTGCATGTGGCGGGTAGGGCGATGCTACCACCAAATATGCTCAATGCTGCAACCGGTGCTATGCGGAGTCTGCACGACAGTGTTCTTTCTTTGGAGAAGCGGCGTCTCAGAGAGAAGGATGTGGCATACCCGGTTTTCGTGGCCAAGGTGCCAGAGGGCAAGGGCTTTGTGGATGGCGACATCGGGGGTACGATCGTCCTGCGGTTTGATGACATCTTTGCTATGTTTAACCTTCATCCGCTGCACTACACCTTCGTTCGGCTATTTTCGCTGAGTATGGAGATGCGGATCATTCGCGACAAGACCCCGGACATCGTGATAGTCGACCCCTTCTACATGCGTGCCAAGATCTTGGGCAGCGCTGGGGACCGGCAAGTCGCGAGTTCTTACCTCGAAGGCGTCATTCTGGCAAACCAAGATAAGGATAACTTCCTCGTGCCTTACTTTCCCGAGTAAGTCCTCCCCTCAACCGGCCCGTAACATATGAATTCTTACATTTCGATCGTTTTTCTTTTAACATTCCGTGTTTTCTGCAGTGACACACGTTGCACGCTCATCCTCCTAAGCCCCAAATATTCCATGGCCACGTATTTCGACCCGGACCGTCAGTCGAACGTAGACTACACAAATGTCAAGAAGGTTCTTGATGATGTTCTCCCCGGCTACGCCAAATCTGGAGGCACCTTCACCAGGCCTATTCGTAAGTACGGCAAGCACGTGTTCTCCCACAATACGACGTTCTGCTGCGTCAAGCAGCCGCCTGGCGGTCAGAAGGGTGCCTACTACGCCATCCATCACATGCGGGCGATCGTACGGGACCATCATCAACTTCTGCTACCGAGTAAACTCCAAGATTGGGCCGCGAGCGTGTCGGCAATCCAGGACGCGGACCTCCGACAAGAATTCTTTCGCATCCAGTCGGAGTTTGCGGAAATCATCCATCAAGATGTCCTTCGTACCTCGGGGCAGTTCTACCTCAGAAATCAACCGTCCAACAGTGACATCGACACAATGCTACAAATGCAGGATGACAACGCCCGTTCTTTCATGACTCCCACGATAGACGGCGGCTTCATCCACGCTCCGGTCCCTTGAGTCGAGTTGTCTAGTTCTGAAACATCGATTGGCTCATGTTGTAATTAAACTTTAATGAACTTGTAGTATGTCTCTTTGGTTTCGAGAGTCGTTCAACTTAGATGTAATCGATGCTATTAATGTCTTGCTTTTCTCTTCCGATCGTTCTGTTGCATACTTATATATTGCTTATGTATTGTCTGTGAATTGGTACTAACGTTTCGTTTGGCTAGTGCATAGCGATGCCGACGTATGTCGTGTACAAGGGTAAGGTTCCCGGAGTCTACGATGACTGGGAGGAGTGTCGGAGACAGGTTCACCGATTCAGCGGTAACAGTTACAAAGGGTACACCACTAGGGCCGAGGCCGAATCTAGATACGCCCGCTATCTAGCGGGAGAGGGGAGGGAGCGTTGGAGGAACCGGATGAAGACGAGTTTCATCGTGATGATGCTCATCGTGATGACCGCAGCTCTCTTCTATGTGATGGTAGTTTAGATGATCGATATCGACTTGTAATGCGAAGATAAACTCGCTACTCGCGGTCTCGAGACTTGTAATATAATGTTCTATCTTTGTTCGGTCTTTTCAATTCGGAGACTAATATGATGAATTGTATTCGGAGACTAATATGATGAATTGTATTCAAAGACTAATCTTCTATTGTATTTGATGAATCTATTGTTGATGTGTGCTGTCTATATTTTGTCAAATTATACATTTTGTAACCTGTGCAAAAAACAGAAAATAAAAAAATAAAAAAAACCTAATATTCATACTAATGGCGCATCACATGACAGTGCGCCATTAGTATGACAGTGCATACTAATGGCGCATCACCGGGTAGTGCGCCATTAGTATGCTGCGGTTACTAATGGCGCATCCAGAGGTGGTGCGCCATTAGTATGCCAAAGCACCTGGGTATACATGCCCCCTGGGAGGCATACTAATGGCGCACCCTCGCATATACTAATGGCGCACCAGGTGGTGCGCCATTAGTATACCAGATACTAATGGCGCACCAGGTGGTGCGCCATTAGTAAAAATTACTAATGGTGTGCTATCAATGGCGCACCAGTGATGCGCCATTAATGGCCATATTAGGTGCGCCATTAGTAGTGGTATTTCTAGTAGTGGCCGGAGGGGGCATCTACCACGGTGGGCTTCTACATCAACACCATAGCCTCTCCGATGAAGTGTGAGTAGTTTACTTCAGACCTTCGGGTCCATAGCTAGTAGCTAGATGGCTTCTTCTCTCTTTTCGGATCTCAATACAATGTTCTCCCCCTCTCTTGTGGAGATCTATTCGATGTAATCTTCTTTTTGCGGTGTGTTTGTTGAGACCGATGAATTGTGGGTTTAAGATCCAGCTTATCTATGAATAATATTTGAATCTTCTCTGAATTCTTTTATGTATGATTGAGTTATCTTTGCAAGTCTCTTCGAATTATCCGTTTGGTTTGGCTAACTAGATTGGTAGTTCTTGCAATGGGAGAAGTGTTTAGCTTTGGGTTCAATCTTGCGGTGTTCTTTCCCAGTGACAGTAGGGGCAGCAAGGCACGTTTTGTATTGTTGCCATCGAGGATAACAAGATGGGGGTTTTATCATATTGCATGAATTTATCCCTCTACATCATGTCATCTTGCTTAAGGCGTCACTCTGTTTTTTACTTAATACTCTAGATGCATACTGGATAGCGGTCGATGAGTGGAGTAATAGTAGTAGATGCAGAATCGTTTTGATCTACTTGTCTCGGACGTGATGCCTATACACATGATCATACCTAGATAACATCATAATTATTCGCTTTTCTATCAATTGCTCAACAGTAATTTGTTCACCCACCATAGAATACTTATGCTCTTGAGAGAAGCCACTAGTGAATCCTATGGCCCCCGGGTCTATTCTCATTATATCAATCTCCATTACTTTATTACTTGCTTTGTTTTTACTTTGCCTTTTACTCTTCATGTTGCATCTCTATATCAAAAATACCAAAAATATTATTTATCATCTCTATCAGATCTCACCCTCTAAGTGACCGTGTAGGGATTGACAACCCATAATCGCGTTGGTTGCGAGTAGCTATCATTTTGTGTAGGTACGAGGGACTCGTGCGTGATCTCCTACTGGATTGATACCTTGGTTATCAAAAACTGAGGGAGATACGTATGCTACTTTACTGCATCATCCTCTCCTGTTCGGGGAAATCCAGCGCAGTGCTCAAGAGGTAGCAAGAAGAATTTCCGGCGCTGTTGCCGGGGAGTTTGCGCTAAAGTCAACCATACCAAGTACCCATCACAATCCCTGTCTCTCACATTACATTATTTGCTTCTCGTTTTCCTCTCCCCCACTTCAACCTTGCCGTTTTATTCGCCCTCTCTTTCCCAATCTCCTCCTCTCTTTCCCTTTCGCCTTTTTTGCCTTTTTGTTTGCTCGTGTGTTAGTCTGCTTACTTGTTGCAATGGCTCTCCCTAAATTTGGTGATCTTCACCTTAAAAGGCTAGAGGAGATCGAAAGTAATATCAGAAAGTTTATGGTTTTGCAATTTGAGCATAATAATTTCTTTAGAAACGAGCTTAAGGAACAAAAAGGTTTTATGAGTTATATGAACAAAGAACTCGATGATATGTCTAAAGAATTCGATGGTATAAGAGCCCAAATTTCTCGTCTTGAAAAGATGACTGCTGAAATTTCGGATATGCAAGCTACCTTAGTTAATAAGATGGGCGATAAACCGAATTCCTATGAAAATCAAAATGAAGATCTAAAAGTTATTGATGTGTCCCCTATTAAATCTTTGTTTTGCAATATGAATCTTGATGAAACTGAATATGATCTTCCTTTACCTAGAAGGTGTTCTAAGAATTCAGAGTTTTTAGATCTTGATGATGAAATTCATGAAAGTGGGATTGAAAGAAATAAAAACCTAGATGTTGCTAAACCCACTATTTTGGATCTCAAGGAATTTAATTATGAAAATTGCTCTTTGATTGGTTGCATTTCCTTGTTGCAATCTGTGCTAGATTCTCCTCATGATTATAGTCAAAATAAGGCCTTTACTGAACACATTGTTGATGCCTTGATGCAATCTTATGAAGAAAAACTTGAGTTGAAAGTTTCTATCCCTAGAAAACTCTATGATGAGTGGTACCCTATTATTAAAATTAAAATTAAGGATTGTGAGTTTCATGCTTTGTGTGATTTGAGTGCTAGTGTCTCCACTATTCCCAAAAGTTTGTGTGATTTGCTAGATTCCCGTGATTTTGAAGATTGCTCTCTAAACTTGCATCTTGCGGATTCCACTATTAAAAATCCTATGGGAAGAATTATTAATGTTCTTATTGTTGCAAATAGGAATTATGTGCCCGTAGATTTTATCGTTCTTGATATAGATTGCAATCCTTCATGTCCTATTATTCTTGGTAGACCTTTCCTTAGAATGATTGGTGCAATTATTGATATGAAGGAAGGGGATATTAGATTCCAATTTACCTTGAGAAAGGGTATGGAACACTTCCCTAGAAATAAAATAAAATTACCATATGAATCTATCATGAGAGCCACTTATGGATTGCCTACCAAAGATGGCAAAACCTAGATCTATCCTTGCTTTTATGCCTAGCTAGGGGCGTTAAATGATAGCGCTTGTTGGGAGGCAACCCAATTTTATTTTTTGTTCTTTGTTTTTGTTCTTGTTTACTGTTAAATTTTGTTTCTACTTTCTGTTTAGATGTGTTTTTATCTTTTAATTAGTGTTTGTGCCAAGTAGAACCTATAGGATAAGCTACGATAATAGTTGATTTGATTCTGCTGAAAAACAGAAACTTTGCGCTCACGAGAAAAAAAAATCACAGAAACGTGCTTTTTCATTGATTCTTTTTGTTGCTTATCAACAAAAAAAAATTCCAGTACTTTCTATTTTGGTAGAATTTTAAGAGTTCCAGAAGTTTGCGTTAGTTACAGATTGCTACAGGCTGTTCTGTTTTTGACAGATTCTGTTTTTCTTGTGTTGTTTGCTTATTTCAATGCATCTATGGCTAATAAATTAGTTTATGAATCATAAGGAAGTTGGAATACAGTAGGTTTAACACCAATATAAATAAATAATGAGTTCATTACGGTACCTTAAAGTAGTCTTTTGTTTTCTTTCACTAACGGAGCTCACGAGATTTCTATTGAGTTTTGTGTTGTGAAGTTTTCAAGTTTTGGGTGAATTCTTTTGATGGATTTTGGAACAAAGAGTGGCAAGAGCCTAAGCTTGGGGATGCCCATGGCACCCCCAAGATAATCCAAGGACACCAAAAAGTCAAAGCTTGGGATGCCCCGGAAGTCAACCTGGCAGTAGGGTCGGGTTTGCCCGGGTCGAGGTCTACCAAACCCATGCCCGATTACTAAATGGTTCTACCCAGTCGCCCACGACCCTGCCCATGGGCGAAGGATCAGACCCATGCCCGAACCCAATGGGTAACCCGACCCGATGGGTTACCCATCGGGCTGCTGTATGGTGTTCTTGTACAGTGGCAAAATGCACAAATATTGGTTCACATAGTGGCAAAAATGCACAAATAGCTTCAGTTACTAACCATCAATGTGTATATATAGTAGAACAACTAGAAAACAAAATATCAGGAAGGCAAATACAAGGTTCAAGAGCACAAATAGCATCACAAATACATGGGGCAGGTCTTCACAAGCACAAATACAGGGTTCAGGAGCAGAGATACAAGGTTCAGGTGCACAAATAGCAGCAGAAATACAAGGGTCAGCAACAGCACAAATACAAGGTTCAGGTTGAGTAGTTGTGTGCCAACAAGCTAGCAGTAGGAACTAGGAAGTAGTATTGTAGCAGCCATGGATAAATGTAAATAACATCAGGTAGTAGTGTAGCACGCCGGGTCCTCGGCCTTCTCGTCGCAACCAAGCAGCAGCAGCAACATCATACAATCATGTTTCAGGCTTCAGTTAGGATGGATTGATCATCAACCTCCTGAAACACAAGAAAATAGAAGCATTCAAAGTAAAGAACAAAATTTGCTTTAAAATCTAAGATTAAAAGGCATGCTAAGTTGCTCAAAGTAGAATCTGTTACCATCATTTCTGTGTCGTCCTTAAGAACAGTTTCAAAGTCCGCAAAGAGAGTAGAATTGCAATCCCCTGATGAATAGATTTAGATATTAACATATAGCAAGGAAATAATATTGTGTATGGAAAGAAGAGCCATGATTGAAATAGATTATCACCTAACATGTCTGCATGGGACCAAGCTTGCATACACATAAGAGCTTCCGTCATGTTTGGTGCAAGTGAACATCTATGTGCACTTAGTATTCTCCCACTAGTACTAAATGCAGATTCCGATGCCACAGTTGTTACAGGAATGGCTAGTATATCATGAGACATTCTTCGCAATGTAGGATACTTGATACCTGCATACTGCCACCAATTGATGATGTCGAGACCCTCTGGCCTATGGATAATTTCCCACCACTAGCAGCCGCCAACCTTAACTTCTGTTGCTTTAGGCCTACAGGAGCACTCTTGGCACAACAAGTTTTCAAATGGTTGTTCAAATGTGTGGTGCCACCTGTGCTTGCTGCACTAAGCCATCTCCCACCAATAAATTCTTTATGAAACTCATTCCATACTTCAGATGTAAGTTTCCTCCTTTTAGTTGTCCAGGTTCTGTACCAGTACCTTGGGTCGTCTCAGCCTCGATGCCATCTGTACCTTGTGGAGTGGATGACTTGTCATGTTGAGTTCCATGCACAGCTGAGCTTTCCACTCCCGGCGCCGAGAAACTATCCACTGGTGAACTCATCTATACAAGACCACACAAAATTACTTTAGTTGAACTCATCTCTCATCTATTATACTAATGTCAAGTGAATAGAAAAGGTTGGGAATTGTTCTACTGTTGCAAACCTTGGTGAGACAGAAGGAGGGCGCGGTGATGTCCTCGATGCTGCTCCGGCGCGATGATGGCCTCGGTGCTGGTCCGGTGCGGTGATGCCTTGGAGGAAGAACAAGGATGGCGGCTGTGCTGCTCCGGTTGGACGGGATCGATGCAGAGGTGGTGGTGTTGCTGCTCCGGCGCGGTGAGCCTGGTGCTGGAGGGATGGAGGCGGAGGTGGTGCTTGGGGCTTGGTCGTAGATCTAGCAAGCAAGGATGGAGGCGGCCTGCAGGGGGGATCCTACGTCCCCGCGAGGATGGAGGCAGCGGGGCCCGGGAAGGGGATCCTATGGCCCAGGAGGATGGCGGCTGCAGGGATCTGGCAGCCTGCGACGGTGTCGGACAGTGGGCGGCGGCGGCGGCGGCTTGCCGATGGGACTGGGAGAGGGCGAGAGTGAGACTGCAGGAGTGGGGGCGGCTAGGTTTGTGCGTTGGCTGCGCGAGGAGGAGTGGAGGACGGGGTGGCACTCGCAGCGTTGGCTTCTCTGCCTCATAAAACCTAGGTGCTGACTTACTGGACTAGGCCGGGGAGTGTGGGCTGGATTGCGGTCTGCGGGAGACTAGCCTACTACTACTATCTAGATATAAAATGGCCCACATGTCAGCTAATCGGGCGACCCATCGGGTGACCCATGGGCAGGACCTCGTACCCATGCCCTACCCGTGACTAATCGGGTTACCCATCGGGCTTACCCATGGGTGAATATGCCGACCCATACCCTACCCATTCAGGTCGGGTGCCCATGGGCGCGGCCACCCATGGGTCAAATTGCCGGGTTGACCCGGAAGGCATCCCCTCTTTCGTCTACTTCCATCGGTAATTTACTTGGAGCTATATTTTTATTCACCACATGTCATGTGTTTTGCTTGGAGCGTCTTTTATTATTTGCGTCTTTGCTTGTTAGTTTACCACAATCATCTTTGCTGTACACACCTTTTGAGAGAGCCATACATGATTTGGAATTTTCTAGAATACTCTACGTGCTTCACTTATATCTTTTGAGCTTGATAGTTTTGCTCATAGTGTTTCACTTATTTCTTTTGTGCTTGATAGTTTTGCTCATAGTGCTTCACTTATACCTTTGAAGCGTAATAATTTTTGCTCTAGGGCTTCACTTAGATCTTTTAGAGCACGGTGGTGGATTTGTTTTAAAGAAACTATTGATCTCTCATGCTTCACTTAGATTATTCTGAGAGTTGTTAATAGCATGGTAATTTGCATAAAGATAATATACTTGGTATTCAAGATATGTGATACTTTCTTTTGAGTGCGTTGAATACTAAGATATGTTTGATGCTTGATAATTGTTTTGAGATATGGAGGTGATAATATCAAAGCAATGCTAGTTGGGGTGATTATGAATTTAAAGAATTCTTGTGTTGAAGTTTGTGATTCCCGTAGCATGCACGTATGGTGAACCGCTTTGTGATGAAGTCGGAGCATAATTTTATTTATTGATTGTCTTCCTTATGAGTGGCAGTCGGGGACGAACGATGGTCTTTTCCTACCAATCTATCCCCCTAGGAGTATGCGTGTAATGCTTTGTTTTTTGATAACTTCTAAATTTTTGCAACAAGTGCATGAGTTCTTTTGATTAATGTTGAGTCCATGGATTATACGCACTCTCACCCTTCCACCATTGCTAGCCTCTCTAATACCGCGCACCTTTCGCCGGTATCATACACCCACCATATACCTTCCTCAAAACAGCCACCATACCTACCTATCATGGCATTTTCATAGCCATTCCGAGATGAGGTAATATCACCGGGAGTCATATAACTTCCGCTCGATGTTCAGTTTGGTGCTAAAATTTTAAAAATACGGATTTGTGTTCACTCAACTTGCATTCTCGTGCAAATACAGTCACTTCGCTCATATTCAGACGTATCTGTGCACGCCCTAGCAAACCACTGCACCAACAACACTCCATGTCTACTTGGAGGCACGCTTGGCTTTATATTAGACGCAGATTTTGTTTAGATTCCTTTTTTCTGGGTACGGACAGAAAGCCGGATATACGAAACTCGGCTTTGTTCGTCAAAAAAATTCAAACTAAAGAAACCGCATCAAAATGTATAGTAATATTTAACCCATAACGTACAAAACTTCTTCATGAGCGAAATTTTTTATTCATTTTTTTGGGAAGTCGCCAAAAAATCTGGCTTTCAAAATATCTTGGCAATTCCAGTCTTTTTCGCTCGAAAATTCCAAATGAATTAATGTCTAAATATGGTTTAAAAACGTCCATATATATAATTTAGCGTTTTCATAGAGTAGTCGCCGTCTCCAACATATATAATTTAGCGTCTCACTTTGCGGACATGAATACGTACGTGGTGTAGCGGTTAGGTTCTGCGCTTCGCGGCTCTAGGTTCGGATATCGTAAGGTGTCTACGTTTTTTCTGCAAAATACCAATGCGTCCGGGTTAGTAATTCCTGATTGGCCCACTGGCAGGTGGGTCCATTTATTTGATTGACCGAGACAAACTTGGTAGCGTTGACTGCAGCGCTGGATCCCTTGTCATTCAATCTGTGCGTTGGGGCTTTTCTTTGTAATTAAATAAGTTTTAGTTGTGCATGTTCAAAGGCAACGAGCACAAGTTGGATGGATGTAACCTGTTTTATTAACAGGTGAGGGTTCGAACCCCGTATGCTCCATTTTTTCCCATTATATTTGAGGGTTTTCATGCAATTAAGTAAATTGTGAGCGTCTTTTCTGCAGAAAAATCTGACATGCTATAGTCACCGGACACTTTGTGCACTCCCGGCCACTGACATGTGGGCCTCCGCCAAGCCGGCACGCCAAGTGAACATGCCATGTAGCTGTATACAAGCGAAGTGACCGTATTTGCACGAAAACGCAAGTTGAATGATCATAAATCCGTATTTTTAATGTTTTAGCACCAAACTGAACATCGAGTGTAAGTTCTATGACTTCCGACGATATTATCTTTTCCGAGATATATTTCCATGCAACTTTCCACCGTTCCATTCATATGACACACATTACTTTTGTCATATTGCTTTTTGCATGAACATGTAGTTGACATTGTATTTGGGGCAAAGCCACTGTTCATAATTCTTTCATACATGTCACTCTTGATTCATAGCATATCCTGGTACAACGCCGGAGGTATTCATATAAAGTCATATTTTGTTCTAAGTATTGAGTTGTAATTGTTGAGTTGTAAGAAAAATAAAAGTGTGATGATCATCACTATTAGAGCATTGTCCCAGTGAGGAAAGGATGATGGAGACTATGATTCCCCCATAAGTCGGGATGAGACTCCGGACGAAAAAAAGGAGTGACCATAAAAAAAGAGAAAATGCCCAAATAATAAAAAAATGAGAGAAAAAGAGAGAAGAGACAATGCTACTATCCTTTTACCACACTTGTGCTTCAAAGTAGCACCATGATCTTCATGATAGAGAGTCTCATATGTTGTCACTTTCATACTAGTGGGAATGTTTCATTATAGAACTTGACTTGTATATTCCAATGATGGGCTTCCTCAAAAGTGCCCTAGGTCTTCGTGAGTAAGCAAGTTGGATGCACACCCACTTAGTTTCTTTTGTTGAGCTTTCATATACTTATAGCTCTAGTGCATCCGTTGCATGGCAATCCCTACTCACTCACATCGATATCTATTGATGGGCATCGCCATAGCCCGTTGATACGCCTAGTTGATGTGAGACTATCTTCTCCTTTTTGTCTTCTCCACAACCACCATTCTATTCCACCTATAGTGCTATGTCCATGGCTCACGCTCATGTATTGCGTGAAAGTTGAAAAAGTCTGAGATTATTAAAGTATGAAACAATTGCTTGGCTCGTCATCGGGGTTGTGCATGATTAAATACTTTGTGTGATAAAGATAGAGCTTAGCCAGACTATATGATTTTGTAGGGATAACTTTCTTTTGGCCAAGTTATTTTGAGAAGACATGATTGTTATGATTTGTATGCTTGAAGTATAATTACTTTTATGTTAAAATAAACTTTTGTCTTGAATCTTTCGAATCTGAATATTCATGCCACAATTAAGAAGATTTACATTGAAATTATGCCAAAGTATCACTCCGGATCAAAATTTTTTTTTTATCATTTACCTACTCGAGGACGAGCAGGAATTAAGCTTGGGGATGCTTGATACTTTATCTACTGTTTTGGACTATATTGGGCTTTATTTTTTATTGCTCCATGCTACTTTATCTACTGTTTTGGACTATATTGGGCTTTATTTTCCACTTTCATATTATTTTTGGGACTAACCTATTAACCGGAGGCCCAGCCCAGAATTGTTGTTTTTTGCCTATTTTAGTATTTCGAAGAAACATAATATCAAACGGAGTCCAAACGGAATGAAACCTTCGGGAACGTGATTTTCTCACCGAACGTGATCCAGGAGACTTGGACCCTGCTCCAAGGAACAAAAGAGGCGGTCACGAGGGTGGGAGACCCCCCCCTAGGGCGTGCCCCCTGCCTCATGGGCCCCCTGTCGCTCCACTGACGTACTCCTTCCTCCTATGTACCCCCATCAGATCAAATACGGAACCAAAAACCTAATTCCACCGCCACAACTTTCTGTATCCACGAGATCCCATCTTGGGGCCTGTTCCGGAGCTCCGCCGGAGGGGGCATCTACCACGAAGGGCTTCTACATCAACAAGATAGCCTCTCCGATGAAGTGTGAGTAGTTTACTTCAAACCTTCGGGTCCATATCTAGTAGCTAGATGGCTTCTTCTCTCTTTTTAGATCTCAATACAATGTTCTCCCCCTCTCTTGTGGAGATCTATTCGATGTAATCTTCTTTTTGCGGTGTGTTTGCTGAGACCGATGAATTGTGGGTTTATGATCCAGCTTATCTATGAATAATATTTGAATCTTCTCTGAATTCTTTTATGTATGATTGAGTTATCTTTGCAAGTCTCTTCGAATTATCCGTTTGGTTTGGCCAACTAGATTGGTAGTTCTTGCAATGGGAGAAGTGTTTAGCTTTGGGTTCAATCTTGCGGTGTCCTTTCCCAGTGACAGCAGGGGCAGCAAGGCGCGTATTGTATTGTTGCCATCGAGGATAACAAGATGGGGTTTTTATCATATTGCATGAATTTATCCCTCTACATCATGTCATCTTGCTTAAGGCGTTACTCTGTTTTTTACTTAATACTCTAGATGCATGCTGGATAGCGGTTGATGAGTGGAGTAATAGTAGTAGATGCAGAATCGTTTCGATCTACTTGTCTCGGACGTGATGCCTATACACATGATCATACCTAGATAACATCATAATTATTCGCTTTCCTATCAATTGCTCAATAGTAATTTGTTCACCCACCGTAGAATATGTATGCTCTTGAGAGAAGCCACTAGTGAAACCTATGGCCCCCGGGTCTATTCGCATTATATCAATCTCCATTACTTTATTACTTGCTTTGTTTTTACTTTGCCTTTGCCTTTTCACTTTGCATCTCTATATCAAAAATACCAAAAATATTATTTATCATCTCTATCAGATCTCACCCTCGTAAGTGACCGTGAAGGGATTGACAACCCCTAATCACATTGGTTGCGAGTAGCTATCGTTTTGTGTAGGTACGAGGGACTCGTGCATGATCTCCTACTGGATTGATACCTTGGTTCTCTAAAACTGAGGGAAATACTTACGCTACTTTACTGCATCATCCTCTCCTCTTCGGGGAAATCCAACGCAGTGCTCAAGAGGTAGAAAGCGACATAGTTGTGGTCTGCCCACTGCTTCCTCTGCCCAGCATCACCGAAGTCAGCCTCCTTCATTGCCCATAGGAGCATGTCGATGGGCATGATCACCTTACCTGGTTTTCCATAGCGCTGCTCCATTTGTTGCTTCTCCTCACTAGTCGCCTTCTTCCTCACTTCCTGTGCAGCATCTACCAGCCCAAGAACACTGGTGTACCTCATGGAAACCTTCATGTAGTCGAGGAAGAGTTCTTGGTCGCTGTGTGCTGAATCAAGAAGCATGGCAACCCATCCCTTGGCAGTTGGGAAAGGGTTTATCCATGGGCCAGGGGAAGATGAAGAACCAGCCATGGTTGGAGCTAGGGAGAGAGTTGTGACTGGGGTCTTGGAGATATGGAGTGTGGTAGAAGTGAAGTGGATAGATGTTGGAGTAGTAGTTAAGTGGAGGAGTTAAGTGGAGGTGTTGTGTGGCAGTGGAGAAGTAATAGTGAGGAGTGGTGAGATTTTACTACTTTGTACGGGTTGTAGATGTGTTGTAGTTAATGATCACAGTGTGAGTGTGTTGAAACTTGTGATAATTTGCTGCCATTTCTCATCAGGAAAGTTAGGTTAGAATGGAACCTAACATTCAAAGATTTCTCAAATATTTACACAGATTCATAAAATTAAACCAGATTCCAAATATTTAGAAACAATCCAAAACGCTTAGATAGCATAAACACTGGTGAAGCACAATCCCTTACAAAACTGTTCTTCTGGGTCTGATAGTTTGGCATCGAACCATACCCTTTCCTTCAACTTCATATTCCTTCTCTTCCTACCACTTGGTAGTTTATAGGATCCTTCAATCTCATCTTCTTCATCACTAATGTCATCATCACCAGGAAAACATTTTTCATCAGCTTGGGCTCATTGTGTGATTTAATTGTTGGACCAGGATTTCTCACCAGCTTCAGTTTCTGTGCCATTATTTTAGCTTCACCATCAGAAGAAGAAACTGCTTATAGTTCCACATTGTTACCATCTAAATCAAACAGAAATTCTGACACATCAGTGTCACCTTCCAAATGATTGAGGTCAACTTCTCTCTGAAGAATACTTTTCTTAAGCTCCTCCTTTCTGTCCATGCTTGTATCCACCAACTTAGTGCAACTTTGTTGTGTGTTAATGCAATGATAAAAAAAATCTATGTTTTCATCCGCATTACATGGCTCATTTGTTCTCACAACTCTTATGTTCACATCTTTTCATTTAGAGAGTGGAGCAACATCTGTTGCTCATCATCTTCAGAAGATAATTTCTCTAAGCCCTCTATTCCTTTATGATCAGAACTAACATAGTACATATAATCATCAGAGCAGCAACCCTCACTCTGAATAAGTGATACCAGAGTCCCAAATGATATTTATTACTGGTACATATTTCTAACCACAGAATCTTTGGCTTAGAAATGAAACCAAATTCTACATTTTGGGTCATCAATATTGGACGAAGATTGAATGAATTATTATAAATAATGCACAATGTTAAAGTTCCTGACAATTTCCAATTACTCTGTTATCATACATTGTGGGAAACTGACCTAAAATCTATCTATCTATCTATCTATCTATCTATACCTTACCTTTTCTATACTAATTACAGACTCCCTAAATATTTCCACGTTAATTAGAAATTAAGAGCCGTTCATCTTTTGTGGGACCGAATTATTACGGTGGAGATTTAATGATTGAAGGAGCTCCCACGTTTTTTTCAACATAAAAGGAGCTCCACATTTTTCCTAGAAAAATAACTAATTGACATTCCAATCTGGTCATTAGCAATCTGTAGCCCTTGGATGAATTAAATCATCTCTATCCTAAAAAAAAGAACTCATATAGTCTCTTTGGCCGAACTATTTTCCAAAGCCACTGAAAGAAAAAAAATCTTAAGCCTTGCCTCTTCTTTCCTACGTGGAGGTCATCGTCCTCCTCTAGCGATCTCTAGCGTCGTTGGTCCGGCGTCTCCTCTGTTCTCCTTCTAGAAATTTCTCCCATTACCCTCCTCTGTTATGTTTGGTTTAACTAACGCCATGTATTTTCAGAACAATTAGTAAAACAATTGTCAGCCGGAAGATGGTTGATGCACCGGAACAGATTGTGTATGGCCGGAAGGTTGAAGCTGATTGAGTGGTTGTGTTATCGTCGGAGAGGCTGCGGGGTGGATGAACTACCCTCGCGCATCCACTATGGAGGTAGGTAATCCTTATCCTAAATTTTCCTTCTCTAAAATAAATCAGTTTTTCGATCTATAATTACAATCATACTCCTCACTAGATTATGATCCAAAGGAAGGGACTAGGGAAGGAGGTCTGATCTGCATCTCATCAGGGAGCACACCACAAAATCCGTTTAATTGGGCCGCGTTCCGTCCGTCAGAACAGCTCACGCTGATGGTTACGTGCAGGCTTTAGCGGTTTTTTCATTTTACCTTAGTTAATTAATATTTATTGTTTGAGTGTTATCCAATGAAATTAGTTGATGTTTCTCATGGAGAGGATTTGGATGTTGTCTACTCCTTAATCAGAATTTAGAACTGTTCCAGTCCAATAATTTGGAATGCGTGATGTACTTGACCTAAACAAAACTGAAACTAAATTGTTTTGATTTTATATTCGATTTTATACAGCAATATAAGGTTACAGATTAGTAATGCTAATATATAATAAAAACATATATTTTTCCGGTGACAGTTAACCTCTTCGTTTCTAACATCTAATCATTGTTTATCTCTTCACTGTCAGCATATAACATAATTTGTCTTCTATCTATTTACTGTTTGCAATATTTTGTTACTGTTTGTAATTTCAGTTGACACAGAAAGCACTCTTTCGGCTAATTCCATAAACACGTGCTATTGAAAGTGACATTGTTTTAGCTACATTGTTCACTTTGAATTGCATGAACTGGACTTCGTAGATGTCCACCATGCAGCCCTCTTCTAAGTTTGCAGGGTACTCTGCACTAAATCATGATTGGTAGCTATGATATATAGTGCACCACACGAGCCTTGAAAATGACACATGACCTCGACAGCACGACTATTAGTGTTTATATGACATGGTTTCTCTATTATTTGCATGGTTTTTTCTCTTCGGATATTTTTATTTTGACAGTAACTGATAGAAGCTCAGCCGCTGTATTATCGACTAGGGGGAGAAAGTATCTACAAGTGCAGAAGCACAAGTTAAAAATAGAAACGTCAATCCCTAAACAAGAAAGTTGGGTGAACAAGGGATAAAACTCTACGTCTATCCAAGGGACTGATTGCACAATTGGAGAATTTTCCCAATTCCAGATACTCTGCACCAAGATGACATGGATTTTTTTCTAATGAGAAGCAATCTGGGGTGGGTCAAGGGCTTGATTCGATATCCTTCTAATGAGTTCATTCCAGATACGCTCCACCAAGATGGCATTGGATTCTTCAGATTTGGCATCCAGGGCACCAGACCTGGGTATTTAAGGCAGCTAAAGTGCCACATCCCTTGAGAAAGGGCAAAGGCGCACTGCTGATTCGAGAGCTTGGACAAGCATTGCACATCAATCCTCATGGGGCCTGCTGGAATTGAATATTTTTACGTGTAGTTCATTTTCTGTTTCAAATAATTCTTGAATAGCATTCTGCTCATTGCATATACTTTTACCTACAACTGGTCTGCTATAGTACAGTGGGAAATTTTAGATGCAGACTAGGGAAACAAGTTGCTGATGGAGGAAATTAGTCATTTTGGCATTACCTGCTTTTCTGTGATCTTTCGGGTTTTAGGTTTGTCCTCTAGGCTATCTGGAAACTTTGATCCTTTCACAATATTTTGTTGCATATTAATAATCTACAATATGAATCCACATGGGCGGTTGCTATCCTTGCCCTGAAAACACAATATGTCTTTTGCATATCTTATAAGGTTTCAAGAAATAGGAATATCATGCTCTAGATATTTTTGGCAAGATGCATCTATACACAATAACTGGGTAGTCTATGTATTTATCGATAGATCTGCAATAAATTTAGTTGGACGGTTCTACATTTACCTATGTAGAAGTACTGTATAGAAATGTACGCTTTTTGAGTATTCATCAACTGAAACTAAATTAGTGAATGCATTTTCCCGCACTAATTTCCTCTTTACCGACATGTCGGCCGAACAAAGGTTCACTGGCAACACATGTCGGCGGCCACTTTCCTCACAAGGCAGTGACTTCTCTCTGGTCCACTGATGCTCCCTCGATGTAGGTGGAATACCTACGCCTCACCGTTTCTGTATCTGGTAGATTCCCAGGATGCTCCCTCGATGTAGAGTCCTCTTGCTACCATCCTAAGACAAGATGCAAGCACCATCGTTCTGTATGCATGGAAGATTTGAATCTCCTTTGTCTGAACTTCCTAATAGCCGCATGTTGACTGAAAGCACTCTAATTTTAGCTGAAACTATGTACGGCAGGTGCAGCTTTGACATGTTTTGACGGAATTACCAACCAAGATACATCAAGCAGCAACGTAGTGTTTGGACTTTAATGAGGTCAGTTACGCCCATTGGAAACTACGATGGTAGAGAGATCAACCCGCGTTGGGGCACTCTGTCCATCCACAAATAATTTTTCTCTCCTGAGGTCCAATACTTTCCTCTACCAAAGTGAATCCAACTTATTTCTTGCTGTTTGGCAATGCAGTCTTAACTCTTAAGTGTCTGATGAATTATTAACTTGCAAAGACCTGATTTACTGAAGCTCATAATGGTAAAGCATAATAGGAAGGATTGTCATATACTTCCATGGAACCTTGCATGTAATCCGTGTAAGTATATACACAGTCTGTACATTTTGTTGATAATGCCGAACCAAGTCTCTCATGTATTTTATAGAACTGCATTTTTAGCCACTATTGCATTGATCTTCTTTAATAATTCGGATCACTGAGTATTGTAGAAGGTACAGTTTGCAGCAAAAATGCATTACAGTCTACAACTGGATGTCGAAGAAATAACACAACAAATTAGAAGTTATATGCAGTTCTTCTTTTCTTCTACCTTTACCTCACAGATTCTAATGATAATTGTTTTACCGTGAGTTTTTCTGGTGTAGGCATTCCACCTACAATAGTTAATAAGATCTTAGTCATTTATGACAATTTGCTTCTGAAGATTTTTCCTAATTATCCGATTTACACATGAGATTATCCTTTTTTATGTCTATGTACCATGGTTTTAGATTGAGGGCTATGTCTCTTAGCGACGTACCTCTTCTAAACGCTATAGCGCGCTATTTTAAAACATGATATGTACTGAAAGGCTCCTGACTTTTTCTTAATTCAGATATGTATCATTTTAATAGTTTCTTTGGTAGGATCTGCAAGTGCTTTATATATGTCATGGATGAGCCCAAGCTGATCATAATCATTAAGTGTACAGAGCCTTTTATGGTTGTCTATTTTATAAATAATGAGTGCAATAACACTAGCAATCTTTAGATTTTGTCCTGTAAATCACTTAAAATAGAAGTGTGCCTATTTCTATCACATATTGAACTGAGGGGGTGTCAGTACCAACTATCAAATGCAGCTTATATATAAGCTTTTCCCAAAATTTAAAATACTACCAAGGTGACACTGCTACTTTATTGGCATTTACTTTGTATTCCTTACGTAGAACACATCCCATGCCTTGCAGGATCGGCTTCCACATATACTTCGGCCTACTATACTTTATTGTGGGGAACAAACAAATTGGAAAAGCACATGGCAAGCACCGTTATTTTTATTTGTTATAGTCATTATAACAAGACATTAATTCAAAGCTCCTGAGATATACTATTGTCGGTGGGATCAAACATGTCCTGTGTTACATGCCATATAATACAGCTTCACACCACATGCTCTGCATCTTCAACAAGTATGTACTCTTTCCGTTAATTCGTGAATTGAATTATACTCTGTTAGAAATAATATATTCTTTAAATATGATAGTGGAGCAACAAAACCCCACTACCATTTGTTTAAATGCAGTTTCATAGGTTCACAACTATAATTATAGCTAACTAGCACAAGAGAGGCCCGCAACAAAAATATATATGACGAGAACTATGCATGCATTATTTTGGTTAAGAAACTAGAATTAAATATATATGACGAGAACTATACATGCATTGTTTTTGTTTTAAAAAAACATAGAAAATCATCCTATTATGTGATTATAATAAAATGCATTAAATCCAACTAAAACGATTCATGAAATCTTAGAATACATTGTTAGTTAAGGTATATGAGTTTTTGTCTGAGTTGATTAACAGAGAAGTTGTTGTAGCATTAAAATACTAATACCGATAGAAAATGCCAAAAAATATTGATTGCTCACACATCAAAGTGAGTAATACTAATTATTACAATTAATTTATTATTCTTGAATGAACTAGCCCGTGCGGATGCGCGGGTTGACGACTAGTACATCATAATTACTAATGTCAATAAAACTGAAAAAGAGGAAGAGATGTTGTACCTACCGCCTCCAGCACGAGGAATCTTGCACCGGCCGCGAGGTGCACTTCTTGCCATCGATGGTGGTGGAGCCGCCGCCAACTCCTGGGATGGCTCAGATTGAGGTTGTTGCGCCGCAAAGCTAGAGGTGCCTAGCCAGGTATTGACCTCTGACAGGTCGCCGCGGCACCCAACAACGTCAGGAGGATGGCCGCCAAACAAAGCGCAGCCAGAGTTTGGATCCACAGCCGACATTACCACCGCCGCCTAGGGATAGAGAGGAGAGATCAGCTCTGGGGAGAGAGATGTGGTTCAGCCGGTCGGTCGGGTGTTCTGACCTGGCCCTGGTTCCGATCGGGCCCGGGCACTAACGGCCGTGAGTAGGGTGTTGTTAGCCTATAGAGCACGCATCGGCCTGCCATGTGGGCAATAAATGAACTTAAGGAGAAGAAGCATCAGCTTGAGGAGCAGGCAAAAATTGAGGCTCAAATGGAGAAGCTTAAGCTCAAGAAAGAATAGAGGTGCATCCTGCAGAGTCAAGCTGATATCATTAAAAACACTAGGAAGGCCATGAAGGAGATACAAGTGGACACTGGCCTCCTTAAAGAAAAGAAGAAGAAGCTGGAGCAAGTCATTTCTGAGCTCCTGAAGGTTGGTCATGGGTGCAAGGAAAAGTTGGACAATATCAAAGAAGCTGTCATGAAGGAGTGGAGTTTTTAGCCATGGTTGGTAAGTAAATATGAGGCCTATATATATAATGGCCTAGCAATGAAGGAGTGTGATGATAATATGCATCTCAGTACTAATATTAGCTATGATCTGCCTAAGAACTGACTATGGTTTCAGATCATTTCTGTTGTGGTCTGGGGTGCTGTAATGGCCCTGATCTGTAATGCGCTAAGATAATGTTATGTTTAATGGCCCTGATGCTAAGTTAAGAACCTTATTATCTAGGCCTGATGAAGTTTCTATCTGTCTTTTTTATCCTAAGTGGTTGCATCCCCTACCTGCAATATGGTCCCGAGAAGTTAGTTGTAACATTACACGGATTACACAAACTTGGTAACACTGAACAAAGCTAGGTACTTCACATAGGAGGCACCATAAGTAGCATTACATAGGTAGCACATTACTGTCTCAAAATAACTAAAACTTGCTAACACTAAAGATAAATGACACTGGGGATAACTGATGAAACTGAATATGAAACTTATAGTTTCGGATTCACTCAGGTGTCTGTCCTGCTAAGTGTCCTGATTGTCATACTTCTTCCTTTAGTTGGGTGGGATCTGGCTGCACCTCCACCTCCTCTTTTTCTTCGTCTTCATCGATGACGATGAAGGGAGGAGGACGGCAGCGAGCCTGCACTGCTGGCGATGCGACGATCTGTAGGTCGTCGTCGTCTTCGTGCACCTCTACTGCGTTTTCATGATCTGTAGATTGTGGTGGAGCGACATAGTGGTGGTCTGCCCACCGCTGCCTCTGCCCATCAGCGCCGGACTTGGTCTCTTCATTGCCCATAGGAGCATGTCGATGGGCATGCTCACCTTACCTAGTATTGATACGTCCATTTTGCATCATGTTTTCCTACTATTATTTATGTTGTTTTATTGTATAATAATGCTTTTGGAGTAATTCTAATACCTTTTCTCTCATAATATGCAAGGTATGCACAAACGAGGAGAATTCTGACAGCTGGAAATCTGGACCTGAGAAAGCTTCGTCAAGCTCCCTATTCTGCAGAACTCCAAATGAGCTGAAACTTCCCGAGGATTTTTATGGAATATTTAATGAATATTGGAGCAAATAAGTACCAGAAGGGGGCCACCAGGTGGGCACAACCCACCTGGGCGTGCTAGGAGGCCCAGGCGCGCCCTGGTGAGTGCTGCCCTCCTCGGCCAACCTGTAGTGCCCCTCTTCTGGTATATAAGTCATTTTGACCTAGAGAAAATATAGATAGGACTTTTGGGATGAAGCGCCGCCGCCTCTAGGCGGAACTTTGGCAGGAGCACTTTTGCCCTCCGGTGGAGCGATTCCGCTGGGGGAACTTCCCTCCCGGAGGGGGAAATCATCGTCATCATCATCACCAACAACTCTCCATCTTGGGTAGGGATATCTTCATCAACATCTTCAACAGCACCAACTCCTCTCAAACCCTAGTTCATCTCTTGTGTTCAATATTTGTACCAAAATTATAGATTGGTGCTTGTGGGTGACTAGTAGTGTTGATTACATCTTGTAGTTGATTACTATATGGTTTATTTGGTGGAAGATTATACATTCAGATCCATTATGCTATTTAAAACCCCTCTAATCTTTAGCATGTTTATCATTTGTGAGTAGTTACTTCCGTTCTTGAGGTCATGGGAGAAATCCGGTTGCAAGTAATCATGTGAACTTGATATGTGTTCAATATTTTGACGATATGTATGTTGTCATTTTCTTAGTGGTGTCATGTTAACGTCTACTACATGACACTTCACCATATTTGGGCCTAAGGGAATGCATTGTGGGGTAGTTATTAGATGGTGGGTTGCGAGAGTGACAGAAGCTTAAACTCCAGTTTATGCGCTATTCTGTAAGGGACCGATTGGATCCAAAAGTTTAATGCTATGGTTAGAATTTATTCTTAATACTTTTCTCATAGTTGCGGATGCTTGCAAGAGGGTTAATCATAATTAGGGTTTTTTTTCTATTAAGAACAGCACCTAAGCACCGGTCTACCCACATATCAAATTATCAAAGTACCGAACACGAAATTAAGCGAACATGATGAAAGTGACTAGATGAAATTCCCGTGTACCCTCAAGAACACCTTTCTTATCATAAGAGACCGTTGTGGCCTGTCCTTTTCCTCAAAAGGATTTGGCTACCTTGCTGCACTTTTGTTACTACTATCGTTACTTGCTGGTTACAAATTATCTTGTTATCAAACTACTCCACTACTTTTAATTTTAGCACTTGCAGACAATACCTTACTGAAAACCACTTGTCATTTCCTTCTTCTCCTCGTTGGGTTTGACACTCTTACTTATCGAAAAGGCTAAAATTGACCCTATATACTTGTGGGTCATCAAGGCTATTTTCTGGCGCCATTGCCGGAGAGTGAAGCGCTCTTGGTAAGTGGAAATTGGTAAGGAAACATTATTAATACGTGCTGGAATTTATTGTCACTTGCTACTATGGAAAACAATCCTTTGAGGGGTTTGTCGGGGTATCTTCACCTCAACCAGAACCAAAATTAGTTGCCCCTCAACCTACTTCACCTACTGAAAATATTGAATATGAAATTCCTTCGGGTATGTTAGAACAACTGCTAGCTAATCCTTACGCAGGAGATGGAACTGAACATCCTGATATGCATGTGGATGAAATTTATGGATTGTTTAAGCTTGCAGGTTTGCCCGGAGATGAATCTAAGAAGAATGTTTTCCCTTATCTTTGAAGGGAAAGGCATTGACATTGTATAGGCTATGCGATGATATTGGATCTTGGAACTGGAATCGTTTGAAATTGGAATTTCATCAAAAAAAATGTCCTATGCATTTAGTTCATCATGATCGGAATTATATATATATAATATTTGGCCTTGCGAAGGAGAAAGTATCACTCTAGCTTGGGAGAGGCTTAATTCAATGTTATATTCATGCCCCAATCATGAGCTCTCAAGAGAAATTATTATTCAAAACTTTTATGCTCGGCTTTCTCGTAATGATCAATCCATGCTCGATACTTCTTGTACTGGTTCTTTTATGAAGAATACTATTGAATTCCAGTGGGATCTTTTAGAAAGAATTAAACGCAACTCTGAAGATTGGGAACTCGACGAAGGTAAAGAGTTAGGTATTGAACCTAAGTTTGATTGTGTTAAATCTTTTATGAATACCGATGCTTTTCAAATGTTTAGCACTAAATATGGACTTGACTCTGAGATAGTAGCTTCCTTTTGTGAATCTTTTGCTACTCATGTTGATCTCCCTAAGGAGAAGTGGTTTAAATATCATCCACCAACTAAGGAAGAAGTTAAAGAAACGGTAAAAGCTAAAGAAGAAACTATCATTTACAATGTTGATCCAGTTGTTCCCATTGCTTATATTGAAAAACCACATTTCAGTACTAGGGAAAACCCTAGCAGCAGCGCGGGTTTTAGGCCTATCAGTAGCGCGGGCAGGAGCGCTACTGATACGGCGCTACAGCTAAAGCTTAGCAGTAGTGTGCCTAGACCCACGCTACTACTAAATTGACTTAGTAGTAGCGCTTCTCCAGAGGAGAGCTACTGGTAATTAGTAGTAGCGCTTCTCCTTGCCCGCGCTACTACTATTATTTAGTATTTTATTTATTTTTATTTCATGTTGTATTCATACACCTTTACACAAGTTTTCATACAACAGGAATTTAGAGATTGTTTTTACATCATAATGAGTTATTACATCACGGGGTGAAAGAACCATGGACTAGTTTCAAGTGGATGCCCATCCACTTGAAACTAATCTGTGGTTCTTTCACCCAATGATATAATAATATCATCATCATCATATCATTAACAACTTATCATCATAATACATCATTGTCATATAACACCTCCTCAAGATCATCGTTTTCATCAATGACATCACATAGCAAATTGGTCACTAGTCGTAATCAAAAGTACTCCTCATTATCAACTCTAACACATTACCACATAATAAACATATTGTACCTCATAGGACCTACTACATTCTCTTAGGACCTACTACATTTTCTAAGGTAAAATAGCAAAAAACAAGATAGCCCCTGACTCTCCATTATGGAGAATGGAGATTATCCTGTCTCCAATTCTTTCCTTTCGCTGAATGTTACTTCCAAGAACCTCCTTGCGAATGTCCAAACATTTTTTTCATTCTTTGATGAGCATGTGTTCACCGGTTTTAGAAATCCGATATGCACAGGTGAGCTCCCTAGATTTACCTCGTAGTATGTTCAGAACTGTAAGGCGACCATTCAGATACATCATATGAGGCACACAATCCATCGGGAGTTTCTGTTGAAAAACATAGTAATAACTTCGTAGTTAGCAATGATGTACTAGTTTTAGAAGTATGCAAAAGATGCACGGATGTCGTAATAGTAAAAAATCTTACCAGGGTATCTCCAGAGAAGTTACTGTGGTTCAACACATGCACTAGTGGCACGTATTCACCATAATTTGGAGGAGTTCAATAATAGTTATTGCAATCCTCAAGAAGAGTACAAAATGCGATCAGATGATTTTTCTCCTTATAAGTTAATTCGGAGCCATCGGTGTAGTGGGTTTTGTCTACCATCTTCCGCACAGTCTTTGAAGAATCAAAATAAGTTGTCAATGGAAATAAGCTGCCAACTATTTTGAAATAAACAATATAAATTAGTTAATAACTATGTTTGAGAAACTCACATAGCGGTACAATCGGAAGCGTATCAACAAGGACCCAAATGTCCATATTGTATTGCTCGATGTCAGGATCACCAAGATCCATGGTCACAATCATACCCTCATAAAAACCATATATTTTGCAAAGTGCTTCCCAATTTTGGCAACCAAAATGGGTTACGCTCTGAGCATTGCACAGATTTACTTCAAAACCCATATCATGATGGGTCCTTAGGTGTATTTTCTTTGTTTCAAAATTTTCATGGTCTTCAAAACCCATCCTCTTCAAGACATAGCGTCTTGCATGGCATGGGATAAGCTAGTCTAATTGTAAAATATGAAAATTAGATGTTGAAATAGTTGAAGTCATGCTTAATTACGAAAAAAACACTTGTCGTTGTTGCGTACCGTTTCAACATCGAAGGTCTCCTCGAGCTTAATGCTCAAGCGCCGATCTTCGTCCAGCTCAACGAACCTGTCGCACATACCTCGATCGTCGTGGCACCAACTGCCACTACTAGGGAAAAGGCTAGCAGCAGCGCGGGTTTTTAGGCTAGCAGCAGCGTGGGTGGCCACGCTACTAATAAGGCGCTACAGCTAACTCATAGTAGTAGCGCGGTCCTAACCCGCGCTACTACTGTTGACGATATCAGCAGCGCTTTTTGGGAACGCGCTACTATTAACTAGCTATAGCGATTTCGCCATCCCTCGCTACTGCTATATCTTTCATCATTTTCCCATTTCAGTTCTCCTTTCAGATACTAGATACTAGGTACTGCTAGTAGATATCAAATTCATAAACCATTACTAGGTACGGTAGTACTCCCTTCGTTCCAAATTACTCGTCGTGGTTTTAGTTCAAACCACGACGAGTAATTTGGAACGAAGGGAGTACTAGATAACAATTTCATGCATAGCCAACATGCATCCTCAAGCAGTACAAGGTCATATCAACGGCCATCATCATATGTAGTTCTAGATGATATCGACGACAATCATCATATGTAGTTCTAGATGATATAGCCACACACACATATGTAGTTCTAGATGATATAGCCACACACACATATGTAGTTCTAGATGATATAGCCACACACACATATGTAGTTCTAGATGATATCGAAGACAATCATCATCCTCAAGCCTGGGCGGTTGGTGTTCCTGATAGTAATTAGGATGGCCTGTCCAACACGAAGATTCTTGCCATCAAGGAATTTCTTCCACCCAACCGAGTTTAAGTGTGTGCGACCGTTTGTGTCCACGCGGTAAGTACAGGTTGTGACGGAGCCCCTTGCAGTAAGGCGTAGTCCAGCTGAGCCTTCTTCATCAGGCTCGATACCATAACTCACAGATATGCTCTTTGCCAATTTCTGAATAAGAAAAACATATCAATTAATAAGCATGTGATCGAACTCTACACTAAAACATATATATCATCGACTAGATTCCACACAACATACCATATCATTGGACTGTACACTAAGTAATTCACACTATTAATTTGCATTTGTAAGTATAACATACCATATCATGTCGATCAACCATGGTATTTGTCAAGCGGGTCACGAATGGCACCCCGACAAAGTCAGCACGTGACGGAATTATGTCCCACAGGTTGCACACCTCCTCCTCACTCAGCCTTGTTCTTTGACCTATGATGGCTTCATGAAGTGGGTCCTCATCATCTTCATCGAGTGGGTCCTCATTATCTTCATCATCTTCATCATCTTTGGCATCTTCATCATCTTCCACCAGGTTGAGATAAATGAAAGCTAGCTTGGGTCTTTCTGCTCGGAAGTTGAAGCTGATCAACTCACCACCAGTAAGATGCATGCGAGCGACGAAACAGGCCCATCCATCTCCTCCAATCTGCGACATATTGCATCCTTTCTCGACCTCCATAGTGTACGGCCCCCCAGGAGCCTCAAATGTCAGAGTGTCTCCTGTCAGCTTGTTGAATTTCAACCTCACATTGCATGGGACGATCTGTGTAAAATAAGAAAAATGACACAATGCAGTAATGCCAACACTAAAAATAAAATAGTTATTACATTTCATCTAATTTTTTACTGCCGCATGACGAAAACTCGGCTGGAAGTAGATGCCGAATAGCTTGCCAGTTGCAAGGCTGCTGGCGCATCTTGACTTGCACAGTTGACATAGTGGTGGTGGTGGTGGCGCCATTCTTCCTAAAGCAATATGAGCAAAGGATTAATGATCAACTAAATCAAAATGTTCTAAGTGAACTAAATCAACTAGCCTACTAAATCAACTAAATCAAAATGTTCTAAGTCAACTAAATCAACTAGCCTACCAAATCAACCAAATCAAAATGTTCTAAGTCAACTAAATCAACTAGCCTACTAAATCAACTAAATCAAAATGTTCTAAGTCAACTAAATCAACTAGCCTACTAAATCAACTAAACCAAAATGTTCTAAGTCAACTAAATCAACTAGCCTACTAAATCAACTAAATCAAAATGTTCTAAGTCAACTAAATCAACTAGCCTACTGAATCAACTAAATCAAAATGTTCTAAGTCAACTAAATCAACTAGCCTACTAGGATGGAGGAGGAAGGCGGAGCGAGGAGGGGCCGACCGGCGCGGCCAGTTGAGGGAGGACGGAGGAGGAAGGCGGAGCGAGGAGGGGCCGGCCAGCGCGGCCAGTTGAGGGAGGACGAAGGAGGAAGATGGAGCAAGGAGGGGCCGGCCAGCGGCGAGTGGAGAGGGAGGACGGAGGAGGAGGCCGGTACCGAGTCCAGCAAGGAGGAGGAGGTGATGGCGCGCGGCGCAGACGGAGGAGAGGTGACGGGGGCGCACGGCGCAGACGGATCGGAGAGGATTGAGTGGCTGTGTGTGTGAGTGGATCCGAATGGAGGAGATGAGGGAGATGAATGGCTTAGCAGTAGCGCTCTTCAGGAAAAGACGCTACTGCTAAGCTACCTAGCAGCGGCGCCTTTCACAGTAAAGCGCTACTGCTATGTGTCAGCATGTAAAAATAGACTTTGTTCAATATATAAAAAACACATTGATCATCAACGATCTTTTTGTGTACAATCTGATTTGACAATATGAGTCCTCACCGGTTTAGGAACAGGTGAAGACTCATATTGCAGCCACTAATTCTACACATAGAGTTCAATGAAGATCAAGTGCTTGTCAAAGTGTGAGAAGTAACATATTTAAGGTGGTAGAAACTCTCTTCACGGAGCGAGGTGGGACTAAATTTTTGTAGGAAACTTAGCAGTAGCGCTTATCAGAGAAATGCGCTGCTACTATGCCACGTAGCAGTAGCGCGCATCACCTTAACGCGTTGCTGCTATAACTACCCTCGCGCCGGCCTCGTAGGAATTATAGTAGCAGCGCGTCTTTGGGGTGACGCGCTACTGCTATATTTGTCTCAGCAGCGGGTTTCGTCTGTCCGCGCTACTGCTAGTTAGCAGCAGCGAGTTATTTTGGAGCGCGCTGCTGGTAAGATTCTGTGTATAGGCTTTTCCCTAGTAGTGTGCACTCCCTCGGGAGACTGTCGTCGTCCGAGTACAACATTTCCTACATTCATAATTCAAAGATTAAACTTGTACAATAAATATATGTACTAAAAAACCTAAATTAGATCATTATTTTTCGAGAAAATCCAGGCCACTAGATATTTCCTACATATTCTAGCACAAGTCATGCTAGAATTCACGGAAAAATCCGGCATGACCTTTGCTAAAAAAGGACATATCAAGTGCCTGGAATTTGCCGGAACGGAAATTAATCAACACTCCGGCAAAACATAGGCCACTCAGAGGTGTAAACTGAACATGAACGGCCACTTGGGCAACCACATATCCTATTTGAGCAACACAAGATATACATGGATATTTGGCTGGTCTCACCTCGATGTCGGAGGGGGTCGGTGACGGGAACGACGGCAGGGATGATGGAGGGGCTCCTTGATTTCTGCAAAAGCAAAAACCGTATAAGTTATCACTAATACATCCTGAATAATTGCTTAAACTAAAAAAATAACAACAAATATGACATGTTCAACTAGTTTTATTAATTCAACTAGTTCTTACTAAATATAAACTTACTATAAATAGAAAAAAAACTAGTTCTTTCTAAAAATAAAGTAGTTAAACTATTTATATTAATTATCTTACTAAAAATACATTAGTTCTATTAATTCAACTAGTTCAACTAGTTTATTAATTTACTTACTAAACTAGTTCAACTACAACTAAAGTAGTTCAACTACAACTACTATTAATCATACTGCCCTACTTAACTAGTACCATCACTACTACTAATTAACATCTACTACTACTAAACAACATCTATTACTAACTAAGCAGAGAGAAAGGGGGTGGGGGCGACGAAGAGGTAGGGGCGGCGAGGGCGGGATCGGGATCAGGAGGCAGCGGTGCTGGGTGGGCTCAGGTGGCGGCGGTGAGGTCGGGGGCGGTGGGAGGAGGGCTGCCGGCGGAGGAGGGAGGAGGGGCAGCCGTAGGCGAAGGGAGGAGGGCGCGGTGCAAGGAGGAGGGAGGAGGGACGGAAGGAGGGAGTACATCAACGCTGGACGGACGAAGGCGGCGGCGGCGATGCACGACGACGGTTATCGGCACGGGCAAGAGTGGCTGAGAGGGGGAGAGTGAGAGTGAGAGAGAGGGTCGGTCGCGCGCGTGGGGATAAGGTAGGGTTAGTTGTAGCGTGTTTGCCAAAACGCGCTACAACTAATCTGAATAGCAGTAGCACTGTGCAGTGTTGCACGCTACTGCTAAGTTGGACTAGCAGTAGCACTTTGCAGTTAAAAGAGCTACTACTAAGTGTAAGTATACAAAAATACGTCAATGCAAAAATACATTGGCCATCAATGATCTTTTTGTGTACAATCTGAATTGTCAATATGAGTCCTCTCCGATAGGTACCGGAGAGGACTCATATTGCGGCCACAAATTCTACACATAGAGTTCAGTGAAGACCAACTGGTTGTGATAGTTTCAGAAGTAACATATTTAAGGTGGTAAACACCCTGTTCGCGGAGCGAGGTGGGACTAAATTTGTGGGCTGATCTTAGCAGTAGCGATTTTCTTAGAAGCGCGTTGCTGCTAACTTCTATAGCAGTAGCGTTGTTCAATATAGGGCGCTACTACTATAACTAGCTGGACGACGAGGTCATGGAAATTGGAGCAGTAGCGTGATTTGGTGCGCACGCGCTACTGCTATTTTCCTTTTAGCAGTGCGTTTTGCCCTCACGCGCTGCTGCTAAATAGCAGTAGCGTCATATTTTGAGGAGCGCTGCTGGTAAGATTCTGTGTATAGGCTTTTCCCTTGTAGTGTTTCCCTGTTAGGATGAAGGAAGATGCGAAAGCTTCAACTGTGGTTAACAAAAGTTATGTTAGAACACCCAAACCATCTGAACAAATCAGAGTTGAACCTAGTGTTGCTATTGTTAAAGATCTCTTAGTCGATAATGTTGATGGGCATGTTATTTCCTTCTGTGATGAAGCTTCTAGAATTGCCAAACCTGAAGGAAAAGATAAACATAGACCAGTTGTTGGCATGCCTGTTATCTCAGTTAAGATAGGAGATCACTGTTATCATTGGTTATGTGACCTAGCTGCTAGTGTGAGTGCTATTCCTTTTTCCTTATATCAAGAAATTAAGATGAAATAGCACCTGCTGAAATAGAAGGCATAGATGTCACTATTAAACTTGCTAATAGAGATACTATCTCACCAGTTTGGATTCTTAGAGATGTTGAAGTCTTGTGTGGAAAAATAAAATACCCTACTGATTTTCTTGTTCTTAGCTCCCCATAAGATGACTTTTGTCCCATTATTTTTGGTAGACCTTTCTTGAACAACATCAATGCCATAGATTGTGAGAAACAAACTGTCGGTGTTAGCTTTGGTGATGAATCTCATGAATTCAATTTTTCCAAGTTTAGTAGACGACCTCATAAGAAAGATTTGCCTAGTAAGGATGAAATTATTGGTCTTGCTTCTATTGTTGTGCCTCCAACTGATCCATTGGAACAATATTTGCTAGACCATCAAAATGATTTGCATATGCATGAAAGAAATGAAATAGACAGAATCTTTTTCAAACAACAACCTCTGCTTAAACACAATTTGCCTATTAAACTCTAGGAGGTCCTCCTCCACCTAAAGGTGATCGTGTGTTTGAATTAAAACTATTGCCAGACTCTTTGAAATATGCTTATCTCAATGAGAAAAAGACATATCCTGTTATTCTTAGTGCTAACCTTTCAGAACATGAAGAAGAAAGACTATTAAAAGTTCTAATGAAGCACAGAGCTGCTATTGGATATACTCTTGATGATCTTAAGGGCATTAGTCCCACTCTATGTCAACATAAGATTAATATGGAGCCTGACGCTAAACCCATTGTCGGTCACCAACGTCAGTTAAATCCGAAGATGAAATAAGTGGTAAGAATGGAAATATTGAAACTTCTAGAAGCAGGTATAATTTATCATATAGCTAATAGTAGATGGGTAAGTCATGTTCATTGTGTCCCTAAGAAAGGGGGTATTACTATTGTTCCTAGTGATAAGAATGAGCTCATTCCACAAAGAATTGTCACGGGCTATAGAATGGTAATTGATTATAGAAAATTAAACAGAGTAACTAGAAAAGATCATTACCATCAGCCTTTTATTGATCAAATGTTAGAAACATTATCTAAGCACACACATTTTTGCTTCCTTGATGGATATTTTTGTTTTTCACAAATACCTGTTTTACAACCTGATCAAGAAAAGACCACTTTTACTTGTCCTTTTGGAACATTTGCTTATAGACATATGCATTTTTGGTCTATGTAATGCACCTTCTACCTTTCAAAGATGTATGACTACTATATTCTCTGATTTTTGTGAAAATATTGTTGAGGTTTTCATTGATGATTTTTCTGTTTATGTAAAGTCTTTTGATGCTTCTTTAAGCAATCTAATCGAGTTTTGCCACTTTCTGGTTAACAAAGGTATTGTTTTGGGCCATAAAATTTCTGAAAGAGGCATTGAGGTGGACAAAGCCAAGGTTGATGCAATTGAGAAAATGCCATGTCCTAAAGACATCAAAGGTATTCGTAGTTTCCTTGGTCATGCTGGTTTCTATAGGAGGTTTATCAAAGACTTTTCTAAAATTTCTAGGCCTCTTAAGAATTTTGCAAAAGGATATTCCCTTTGTGTTTTATGATGATTGTTTGGAAGCCTTTGAAACACTAAAGAAAGCCTTAATTACTGCACTTGTTGTTCAACCACCTAATTGAAACTTGCCTTTTGAGATTATGTGTGATGCTAGTAATTATGATGTTGGTGCTGTTCTAGGACAAAGAGTTCATAAGAAATCGAATGTTATTCATAGTAAAACTCTAGACAGTTCTCAGCGAAATTATGCTACTATTGAAAAAGAATTCTTAGCAGTGGTGTTTGCTTGTGATAAATTTAGATATTACATTGTTGATTCTAAAGTAACTGTTCACACTGATCATGCTGCTATAAATATCTTATGGAAAAGAAAGATGCTAAAACTAGACTTATTAGGTGGGTTCTTCTGCTACAAGAATTTGATTTGCATATCACAATTAGGAAAGGAGGAGAGAACATCGTAGCTGATAACTTGTCTAGGCTTGAAAATATTCTTGATGACCCACAACCTATTAATGATAGCTTTCCTGATGAACAACTAGCTGCAATAAATGTTTCTAATAGTACACCTTGGTATGCTGACTATGCTAATTATATTGTTGCTAAATACATACCAACAAAAGATAAAAGTGCTTCTATGATTTAAGACATTCCTTTTGGGATGACCCACATCTTTATAAAGGAGTAGATGGTATTATTAGACCTTTTGTACCTGAGCATGAACATGAATAAATCCTACGAAAATGTCACTCTAAAGCTTATGGAGGACATCATGTGGGCCACAGAACCACTCGTAAGGTATTGCAATCTGGTTTTTATTAGCCTACTCTCTTCAAAATGCCCATAAGTTTGTCTCGTCTTGTGATGAATGCCAAAGAATAGGTAATATTGGTAAGTGTCAAGAAATGCCTATGAATTATTCACTTGCTGTTGAACCATTTGATGTTTGGGGATTTGATTTCATGAGACCTTTTCCTTCCTCTAATGGGTATACACATATTTTGGTTGTTGTTGATTATGTTACTAAGTGGGTAGAAGCTATTCCAACCAGTTGTGTTGATCACAACACCTCTATTAAAATGCTTAAGGAAGTTATTTTCCCAAGGTTTTGTGACACTCCAAAAAAATTTATTTGGTTTTGAGCAAATTCCTTGTTTGATTTGAAGGAGGCTATTCAAAATATTTTAAAAAGACTCTCCCCCTCAATTTTTTTAATAAAACCTTTTTGGGGTTATCCTCAACCCTGATGGTTGTCTTTGAAGGTTCTTCTTTGGTGTTAACTCACCACGATTATTTTTGAAAGTTTTTCATTTAAAAAGAAATCCTATGGGCTTTGGATTTATTCCTTTTTATTTCCAACCATCACCTTTCACCATGTCTCATATTAAAATTTTCCCCAAAACACCTCCCTCCACTTTGGGTCAAGGCAAGTAGCCAACCCCAGCAAGTTCAACTCATTTTTGAATTTTATTCCATTTATTTTACCCCAAAACTATTTTTGTTTTTATTTTGGACCTAGGTGGTTTACAAAGGAAGTATCCATTTCCTCTGGTTAGTCCTTAGCACCCACAACCTAGATTCATCAAGATCCACTCTTCCACAATTCAAAATTTTCAAGTTTCACTCACTGCAAGTTTGGACCAGATTCATCATTTTTGATGAAATTCATATTTTTCTCTTCTCCAAAAATTCTACCAAAAATCAGGCAGCCCCCAGGTGCATTGAGAAGCCACCTCACCAAAGATCAACTCTAGATAAATTTACCACATGCCAAAATCATTTCATCGAACACCTTGCATGCACTGTTACTGTACACGTTCAGAAAATTCAGTGATTCAGGCGACCGCCAGTGTCGTTTTCTTCAGAGTCTTGGCGTCGATCTCACCAGTGCACACTCTGGCGCCTTGCACACTGCTTCTCCTTCTTATCCAGAGTGCCGCACGCTCTCTTGGACGGGCGCAGGTGTCGGTGGCGGCGTGCCTCGCCGACGCCGGCAGCTTCTGCGGTGGCAGAGCCACCCGTGGCGGCCAGCAAGAACCAGCGCCAGCTTTCTGCGCCGTCCAGCACCGCCCAAAGCACCCGAGGCCTCCGCGTGGCCGTCTACTTGCCAGCGCACGCCGTAGCACCGTCGCCATCGCCTGGCAAGCACAGGGCGCGCTCTCTGCCGCCGACGGGCCCGCGAGGCGCCATTCCGTTGAAACCGCAGAACAAGCCAAATCAAGCCAAGGTTAGCTGCTGATTGAAACCAGTGGATCTCCACATTGATGCCCAACCACCTAAACCAACCGTCCGGCCACTGCAATGCCGTAATCGCCGCCGGAGTTATCCCGTTCATGGGAACCACCTTGGGCCGGCTATAAATAGCCATCCTGAGCTCGCTTTCAACCAGCACTACTCCCTCCACCTCACCATAGCCCTGCCAAGACACCAGGAGGACCCCGAGGACGCCTTCTCCTCCGTCTCTGGCCGCCCCGTTCCGCCTCGGGCTCCAGCTCGATCCACTCAGGTGAGGCCACCCCCGCCTCCCAAACCTCGTCAGTAGCCCTCTTGTGCACCCAGTACTCTAACCCGAGCTTCAATTCCACCTCCGTAGCTCTCCCCGACGAGATCCAGCAACGCCCGAACCACCGTCCGCCGGAGTTGAGGCTGTCGCCGATGTGGTGCTCGCCGACGACCAACTCCACCACCCATAGGTGCGGAAGAACCCAAGGGACCCGTAGGTACCAACCGCTCTTCCTAACCCACCGTGGATCGCCGCCGGCGACCACCGCAGCCTTCGGGCGCCGGCGCGCTCTGTTTTCTCCCTCCAAATTTCAAACCTGATGAGTGGGACCCCCTCATCAGCCTCTCATTTCTATTCGAACCGTTTTCTCTGGAAAGCGCCTTCGGGCAAATACGCTTTCAGTCTGAAACGTTTTTCTGGCTTTTTTTGTTCAGCCCCCTGGGAAGTTTCTGTTTCATTACAGACAAGTCCCTGGGCTAAAAATTTAATATCTTTTAAACAGATAATGATTTTTGATTGATTCCTTTTCTGTCACCTTTATTTTTCTGTCTAATTTTTTATCATATTTATATGAAAAATATTTGGAGCACTTTTTGTGCACACGCGGTATTTACGTTAGAACGTATTTTTTTATATACCGTAGATACCGGAGGAGGTGACGGAACCGCGAACTTCACCGAGCTAGGCTCCAACTACTCCAAACCAGGCAAGCATGTTTGAACCTTTGATATGATGAGTGTTTTGCAATGTTTGTTTTGAGTAGCTAGTTTATGGCATGTTCATATTTATATAACAGTAAGTGTTATATTGCATGCAAACCTAATGCAAGTAAGCTCCGAGACTCCATATGCTTTTGATGTGAGTTTACATGATCTTGTGGTTACATGAGAGGTGGTAAGATGGCAGTGTTGCAGCATGCCAGTCTTATGCCAAACCATTTAACTCCAGTGTTAACGTGGATCAAGTCACGTTATTATCCATTCCTTCCTTTTGTGCTACCACAAGTTTTCTGCAAAGAATATGGTTTAGTAAGTTGCAAACCGCTTTCCTCGTACACACCAGATAGATAGGCCGTGATGAGGGTTCCATGGCCCTGGATTAAAGCCAGTCATCCAGTCAGGGGGCATGGGTGTTTCCGGTTGGGACCGAGAGGGGGGCACCCCTTAGAGCGCGCGTATATAAATTTGATCCCATGCTATTCGAGGTTGTAGCCTCCCCGTCTCAAAGTTTTTCTTGAACGTTGCCTAGGGTGATTCCTGGCATCGTGAGGTGGAAATGGGTGTGTACTGGTTAGATGTGTTTCTACTGAAATACCGTAAATGGAACTAGTCCTTCATGACTACTGAAATCCGTTGGTTGTGGTTAAATAGTGCAAACTCTATAGAGTCAAACTCATTCAAGTATCCGTATCTATGGTCAAGGTCGATGTCCAACTTGTCCTTGTCAGTCTCAGTGTCAGTCTCCGTGACAATCTCTGGTGAACAAACATGAGTGGTAAACCCGGCTAAATGATTATTCCTGTGGATGGACTAACCCGTTTATTATTATGTGCTGAGTATTTCCTGAGACTGATATATCTTCATGTATTTATTGAACATGAATGATGAAATATAAGCCCTTTCTGCGATGTTGCTCAGACGTCCGACTGTGGCACTCTTGTTATTTACTTTCAATATAAGCCCTTTCTGTGATGTCGCTCAGACGTCCGCCTGTGGCACTCTCGTTATTGACTTTCAATAAAAGCCCTTTATGTGATGTCGCTTAGACGTCCGACTGTGGCATCTCTGTTATTTATTTTCATTATAAGCCCTTTACGAGATGTCGCTCAGACATCCGACTGTGGCATCTCTATTATTTACTTTCATTATAAGCCCTTTTCGACATGTCGCATAGACGTCCGACTGTGGCACGCATTGTTATTTACACTTCAATATAAGCCCTTTATGTGGTGTCGCTTAGACGCCCGACTGCGGCATGTTAATTTATTTGTTCACCTTTTGAGGCGTCGCTTCAGACACCCGATCGGTTTTCAGTTATTTTGTTGGGATTTCAGGAGGACTACCGCCCGACTTCCTTTTTATTTAACATGTCGTGCAAGTTTATTATTTGAGTATGCATTGCTAATTGCTCATGATGCATCATGCTTGCATTTGTTATATCTTATGTCTGAACTATCTTGCGAGTACATTCAAAGTACTCACCTGGCTTGTTGATTTGGCCAGATGTTGACGAAGGCGATCTCATGGATGAAGAGTACTATAGCGAGTCCGACGCCTAGAGGAGTCCCAGTCAGTCCCGTGCGATCCTGGATTTGGTCACTTGTATCATATACGCTTCCGCTACCCGAATTAAATCATCGAGCCTCACCTTGATGCTCGATGAGTTGCAGGATTAGGAGTCATGTCACTCACTTCACTGTGACATATCCACGACCACTTTTATTACGAGTCAGTAGTATGCCACCACACCCTTGTGTCATATCCGCCCTTATGTATAATATTGGTGTGCTTGTAATAACCTGTTGAGCAACCTCAGCTCAACCCTGTAAAATATTTAGTACTACTGGATTTCTGTATCAAGTATTTGTCTACCAGTAAGGAGGATTTTTCCTACCTCAGCTCAACCCTATAAAGGTCGGTTTCTCAATAAGCATTTTATTGAAAAACCGGTCGTGACAGGTTTGGAGTCCCTCGATATTTAATGACTGATGGTGGTTCACACTTTATTCATGGTGCTTTCTGCAAAATTCTTGCTAAGTATGATCTTAACCATAGAATTGCATCATCTTATCATCCTTAGTCTAGTGGTCAAGTTGAACTTAGCTATAGAGAAACAAATATAATCCTACAAAAGATTGTCAATAGGTCCCGGAAGAATTGGTCTAAAAAAATTAGATGATGCACTTTGGGCTTATAGAACAGCATATAAAAACCCTATGGGTATGTCTCCATATAAAATGGTTAATGGAAAAGCTTGTCATTTGCCTCTTGAGTTAGAACATAAAGCATATTGGGAAATTAAAGAACTCAATTATGATTTCAAACTTGCTGGTGAAAAGAGGTTATTTGATATTAGCTCATTAGATGAATGGAGAACCTAGGCTTATGACAATGCAAAGTTATTCAAAGAAAAAGTTAAAAGATGGCATGAAAATAGAATCCAAAAAGCGTGAGTTCAAAGTTGAAGAATATGTTCTTTTGTACAACTCTCGTTTCAGATTCTTTGCAGGAAAACTCCTCTCCAAATGGGAAGGGCCCTATGTCGTCGAGGAGGTCTATCAATCCGAAGCTATTAAAATAAACAATGCCGAAGGTACTAACCTGAAGGTTGTCAATGGGCAACGAATAAAACACTATATCTAGGTACGCCCATCAATGTTCAACGCAATATCATCCAAACTTTGACACCGGAAGAACACATAAAGGAAACCTTCCAGAACACTCCGGAATCATTAAGAAAAGGGAGGTACATGAT
This sequence comes from Triticum aestivum, assembly GCF_018294505.1. Lineage (NCBI taxonomy): Eukaryota > Viridiplantae > Streptophyta > Magnoliopsida > Poales > Poaceae > Triticum > Triticum aestivum. The sequence goes on from NC_057807.1 coordinate 40,847,255, forward strand.
ATAGTAAGTAAACGGACACCGAAAAATCTGCAAAAATATTTTTTGTCAGTTTTGGAATATTTAAAAAATAGGAAAATAAGAAACTTCCAGGAAAGTGACCTTGGAGGTCACGATACACCAGGGCGCGCCTAGCATGCCAGGCGCGCCCAGGTGGGTTCTGCCCCACCTCGGGTACTTTCTAGGCTCCATTTTTCTTCCGTTCTGCTTGTTCCCCAAGATAAAAAAAATATACATACCTCCCGAACCTATTGACCTCCGTATCACGGAGAAATCTCCTATTTTCTTTTCTTGCGGTTTTTTGTTAGATTTGTTGAGCCAGGCATCATGTCTTCTTCTCCCTCTGATCATATGGAAGAGCATGCTTGGCTGATGAAGAGAGAAGACCCTGTTGGAGTAGCTAAGGAGGACAAGAGCAAGGAGGCCACTGGAGACCAAGTGTCGATGAACGAGCAAGCCCTGCCCATCGATGAGGAAAAGGAAGATATCCTTAAACCCTACTATGCTCATCTTACCCACACCGAGATTGCAGCCTTCAGGATCATTGAAACGGTTCATATAAAAAATAAGTATCTCACTCGTGAAAATATTCTGCATCTGGAGCACATCGCTTCCCTCCGGAGTGTCATCTGAAGATTGGAGAGTCTCTTGTTCCTTAAGGACCGGATCGCTTCTACTTCATCACCACCACCTCCTTCTTCACCACCAAAAGAAAACTGAGTATCGGGTATGGGAACTCCCCTTGGCTTTCGCCAAGCTTGGGGGAGGTGCCCCAGTATCATATCATCCCAACTATCTTTTGCCTTTACTTTATTAGTTTGATCCATGGTTATCTTTTTCTATTAGATGAATAAAAGTTTAGTTCCATCATTTTTTTGTGAGTTTGCTTAGTGATCAATCCTTGTAATCATGCGCGAGATATATAATAAAGTTTAGTTTGAGTTTTTGCTTCTTTACTATCTTGTTTCAATAAAAAGAAAGGAAATAAAAGAAAAAGATCATATGCTAATCTTATGGTAAGTGATGACATTACACAAGGAAAAGTGTAAGTAGAAAATTTTACTGTAGATTGACAAACATGGGATTGGTCAATGATGCAACTCATGAAAGAATTAATAAGGGAAGAGAAGATTCACATATAAATATACTATCCTGGAAATCTTTTATGATTGTGAGCACCCATCAAAATATTATATGCCAAAATTGTTGACATTGGACAAGGAAGACAACTTAATGATTTATGTTTGTTCATATTCACATAGAAGTTATATTGTCATAGATCCTTCGGCATGTGGTGCTTGCCCCTATCTTTGCTAGCCAAAAACTCCGCACTAAGTAGAGATACTACTTGTGCATCCAAAACCATTAAACACAAATCTTGTTTGAGAGTACACCATACCTACCTATGGATTGAGTAAGATCCTTTAAGTAAGTTGTCATCGGTGCAAAAAGGGCAATAAAAATTGCTTCTAAGAGTGTTAGATCATTTAGTGTAAGGGAAAACTGAGCATTGTAAGAACTTGTGTTGGTGAAGAATAAAAGTGACAGACTGCATAATAAAGGTTGCGATCACAAGGGGCAATATAACATGACGTTCTCTTGCACTAAGGGGTTGAGCGTATAAACAAAAAAATGCATGGCAACCTCTGCTTCCCTGTGCAAAGGGCCTATCTTGTACTTTCATGTATTTACTTTCATACAAGAGTCAAAGTTTTCTCTCTATTCCTTTTATTTTTCTCCTTTGGCAAGCATCATGTGGTGAGGAAAGATCTAGGAACATATATCCAATTGAATATGGGTAGCATCAGTTATTATTGTTGACATCACCATTGAGGTGAGTTTGTTGGGAGGCAAAATTATAAGCCGCTATCTTTCAATGTGTCCGGTTGAAATGTTTTACTCATGTGTACGCGGTGAGTGTTAGCAATCATAGAAGACTAAATGATGGTTGAGTATGTGGACTTGCCTAAGGGCTCCGATACGTGACCCTTCCTGAAAAGATGATGAATTGTAGTTCCAAAGTTGACTGAGAACATAGTTTTTTGGTTTCAAATAGAGTTTATGCTCTATACTTCGATGCTATGATGAATCGTCACTTGTTCATGAGAAGTCTATGATAAAAGTTCCATGATAAAAGTTTCATGTTAAAGTATGATGCTGTTATAATAAGTCACATGATGCTGCTATGTCTGTATTTTTGTTTTTATGGACACCTCTCTCTCTCTCTCTAAGCATGTGGACATGTTTTTCGATTTCGGTTTTCGCTTGAGGACAAGCGAGGTCTAAGCTTGGGGTAGTTGATACGTCCATTTTGCATCATGTTTTCCTACTGTTATTTATGTTTTTTATTGTATAATAATGCTTTTTGGAGTAATTATAATGCTTTTTCTCTCATAATATGCAAGGTATGCAAAAAAGGGGGAGAATTCTGGCATCTAGAAATATGGACCTGAAAAAGCTACATCAAGCTACCTATTCTACACAACTCCAAATGAGTTGAAACTTCCTGAGGATTTGTTATGGAATATTTAGTGAATATTGGAGCAAATAAGTACTAGAGGGGGGCCACCAGGTGGACACAACCCACTTGGGCGTGCTAGGAGGCCCAGGCGTGCCCTGGTTGATGCTGCCCTCCTCGGCCCACCTCCGGTGCCCCTCTTCTGGTATATAAGTTATTTTGACCTAGAAAAAATAAAGAGAGGACTTTCGGGACAAAGTGCCGCCACCTCGATGCGTAACTTGGGCAAGAGCACGTTTGCCCTTCGGCGGAGCAATTCGGCCGAAGGAACTTCCCTCCAAGTGGGGAAAATCATCGTCATCATCATCACCAACAACTCTCCCATCTTGGGGAGGGCTATCTTCACCAACATCTTCAACAGCACCAACTACTCTCAAACCCTAGTTCATCTCTTCTGTTCAATCTTTGTACCAAAACTATAGATTAGTGCTTGTGGTGCTTACATCTTGTAGTTGATTACTATATGGTTTATTTGGTGGAAGATTATATGTTCATATCCATTATGCTATTTAAAACCCCTCTGATATCGAGCATGTTTATCATTTGTGAGTAGTTACTTTCGTTCTTGAGGTCACTGGAGAGAAATCATGTTGCAAGTAATCATGTGAACTTGATATCTGTTCGATATTTTGATGATATGTATGTTGTCATTCTGTTAGTGGTGTCATGTGAACGTCAACTACATGACACTTCACCATATTTGGGCCTAAGGGAATGCATTTTGGAGTAGTTATTAGATGGTGGGGTGCGAGAGTGACAGAAGCTTAAACCCTAGTTTATGCGCTATTCTGTAAGGGACCGATTGGATCCAAAAGTTTAATGATATGGTTAGAATTTTTTCTTAATACTTTTCTCATAGTTGCGGATGCTTGCGACAGGGCTAATCATAAGTTGGAAGTTTGTTCAAGTAAGAACAGCACTTAAGCACCGGTCCACCCACATATCAAATTATCAGAGTACCAAACACGAATTAAGCCAACATGATAAAAGTGACTAGATGAAATTCCCGTGTACACTCAAGAACACATTGCTTATCATAAGAGACCGTGTTGGCTTGTCCTTTTCCTTAAAAGGATTGGGATACTACTATCGTTGCTTGCTTGTTACAAATTATCTTGCTATCAAATTACTTCGCTACTTACAATTTTAGCACTTGCAGACAATACCTTGCTAAAAACCACTTGTCATTTCCTTCTGCTCCTCGTTTGGTTTGACACTCTTACTTATCGAAAAGGCTACAATTGACCCATATACTTGTGGGTCATCAGTTTTCAATAGCGTTGCTCCATTCATTGCTTCTCCTCACTAGTCGCCTTCTTCCTCACTTCCTCTATTACATCTACCAGCCCAAGAACATTGGTGTACCTCATGGCAACCTTCATGTTCTCGAGGAAGAATTCTTGGTTGCCACGTGTTGAATCAAGAAGCATGGGAACCCAAACCTTGGCAATTGGGAATGGGTTTAGCCATGGGTCTGGGGAAGAGGAAGAACCAGCCATGGTTGGACCTAGGGAGAGAGTTGTGACTGGGGTCTTGGAGATATGGAGTGCGGTATAAGTGAGGTGGATAGGTGTTGGAGAAGTAGTTCAGTGGACGAGTTAAGTGGAGGTGTTGTGTGGTAATGGAGAAGTAATAGCGAGGAGTGGTGAGATTTTACTTCTCTGTATGGGTGGTAGATGTGCTGTAGTTAATGGTCACAATGTCAGTGTGTTGAAACTTGTGATAATTTGCTGCCATTTCTCATCAGGAAAGTTAGGTTGGAATGGAACCAAAGATTCAAATATTTCTCAAATATTTACACAGATTCATAAACTTAAACAAGATTCCAAACATTTCGAGACATTCAGAAACGCTTAGATAGCATAAACATTGGTGAAGCACCATCCCTTACAAAATTGTTCTTCTAGGTCTGGTAGTTTGGCATCGAACCATACCCTTTCCTTCAACTTCATATTCCTTCTCTTCCTACCACTTGGTAGTTTATATGATCCTTCGGGCTCATCTTCTTCATCACTAATGCCATAATCACCAGGAAAAGATTTTTCATCAGCTTCAGTCAACCAATTTGGGTTTTCCATTTTCTCAACCTCATTGTGTAATCTAATTGTTGGACCAGGATTTCTCACTGCCTTCAGTTTCTGTGCCATTGGTCTATCATCATCATTAGAGGAAGAAACTGCTTGCAGTTTCACATTATTGCCATCTGAATCAAACAGAAATTCTGACACATCAGTGTCACCTTCCAAATGATTGAGGCCAGCTTCTCTCTAAAGAATACTTTTCTTAAGCTCTTCCTTTTTGTCCATGCTTGTATCCACCAACTTAGTGCAACTTTCTTGTGTGTGAATGCAATGATCAACAAATCAATAATCTATGTTTTCATCTGCATTACATGGCTCATTTGCTCTCACAACTCTTATGTTCACAATCTTTTCATTTAGAGAGTGGAGCAACATCTATTGCACATCATCTTCAGAAGATATTTTCTCTAAGCCTTCTATTCCTTTATGATCATCACGAGCATAGTACATATAATCATCAGAGTAGCAACCCTCACCCCGAATAAGAGATACCATAGTCTGAAATGATATTTATTACCGGTACATATTTCTAACCACATAATCTCTAGCTTGGAAATGGAACCAAATTCCCCATTTTGGGTCATCGATACTGGATAAAGATTAAATGAATTAATATAAATAATGCACAATATTAAAGTTCCTAACAATTTGCAATTACTCTGTTATCATACATTCTTGGATACTGACCTAAATAAATCATAATTACTAATGTCAATAAAACTAAAAAAGAAGAAGAGATGATGTACCTGCCACCTCCCGGATGAGGAAGCTTGCGCCAGCCGCAAGGTGCACTTCTTGTCGTTGACGGTGGTGGAGCCACCACCAACTCACATGATGGCTCAGATTCAGGATGTTGCAACGCAAAGCTAGAGCTGCCTAGCGAGGTATCGACCTCCGACAGGTCGCCGCGGCCCCCAAAAACTCAGGAGGTTGGCCGCAAACGAATCGCCGCCGGAGTTTGGATCCACAGCCGCCATTATTACAACTGCCGCCTAGGGATAGAGAGGAGAGAGATGTGGTTTGACCGGTCGGCCGGCTGTTTTTACCTAGCTGGCTCCGACCGGGTCGGGGGACTAACGGCCACGAGTAGGGCGCCATTAGCCGTTAGGGCCCTGCCATGTGGCCAATCAATGAACTTAAGGAGAAGAAGCATCATCTTGAGAAGCAGGTAAAGATTGAGGTTCAAATGGAGAAGGTTAAGCTCAAGAAAGAACAAAGGTGCATCCTGCAAAGTCAACCTGATATCATTCAAAACACCAGGAAGGCCATGAGGGAGATACAAGTGGAGAGTGACCTCCTTTAAGAATAGAATAAGTAGTTGGAGCAAGTCATTTCTAAGATCGTGAAGGCTGGTCATGGGTGCAAGGAAAAGCTGGACAAGATCAAAGAAGTTGTCATGAAGGACTGAAGTTTTTAGCCATGATTGGTAAGTAAATATGAAGCCTATATATAATTGGCCTAGCAAGAAGGAGTCGAATGCAAATATGCATCTCAGTACTAATATTAGCTATGATCTGCCTAAGAGCTGTCTATGGTTTCAGATAATTTTGGTTGTGGTGTGGGGTGCTATAATGGCCCTGATCTGTAATGGCCCTGATGCTAAGTTAAGAACCTTATTATCTAGGACTGATGTCGTTTCTATCTGTCTTTTTTATCCTAAGTGGTTGCATCTTGATGACCCACACGTATATGGAGTCATTGGTAGGCTTTTCGATAAGTAAGAGTGTCGAACCCAACGAGGAGCAGAAGGAAATGGCAAGTGGTTTTCAGCAAGGTAATGTCTGCAAGTGCTAAAATTGTGAGTAGCAGAGTAGTTTGATAGCAAGATAATTTGTAACAGGAAAGTAACGATAATACTAACAAAAGTCGAGCAAGGTAGCACAATCCTTTTGAGGCAATAGAAAGGCCAAAATGGTCTCTTATGATAAGCAAAGTGTTCTTGAGGGTACACGGGAATTTCATCTAGTCACTTTCATCTTGTTGGCTTAATTCGTGTTCGCTACTTTAATAATTTGATATGTGGGTGGACTGGTGATTAGGTGTTGATCTTACTTGAACAAACCTCCTACTTATGATTAACCCTCTCACAAGCATCCGCAACTACAATAAAAGTATTAAGAATAAATTCTAAGCATAGCATTAAACTTTTGGATCCAATCGGTCCCTTACGGAATAGCACATAAACTAGGGTTTAAGATTCTCTCACTCTCGCAACCCATCATATAATACCTACTCCACAATGCATTCCCTTAGGCCCAAATATGCTGAAGTTTCCTGTAGTCGATGTTCACATGACACCACTAAAAGAATGACAACATACATATCATCAAAATATCGAGCACATACCAAGTTCACATGATTACTTGCAGCATGATTTCTCCCGTGACCTCAAGAACGAAAGTAACTACTCACAAATGATAAACATGCTCAATATTAGAGGGGTGTTAAATAGCATAATGGATCTGAACATATAATCTTCCACCAAATAAACCATATAGTAATCAACTACAAGATGTAATCAACACTACTAGTCACCCACAAGCACCAATCTATAGTTCCGGTACAAGATTGAACACAAGAGATGAACTAGGGTTTGAGAGGAGTTGATGTTGTTGAAGATGTTGATGAAGATAGCCCTACCCAAGATGGGAGAGTTGTTAGTGATGATGATGACGATGATTTCCCCCTCTGGGAGGGAAGTTCCCCAGCGGAATCGCTCCACCGGAGGGCAAAAGTGTTCCTGCCCAGGTTCCGCCTCAAGACGGTGGCGCTTCCTCCCAAAAGTCCTCTCCTTATTTTTTTTCTAGGTCAAAATGACTTATGTACCACAAGAGGGGCACGAGAGCTTGGGCGAGGAGGGCAGCACCCACCAGGGCACGCTTGGGCCTCCTGGCGTGCCCAGGAGGGTTGTGCCAACCTGGTGGCCCTCGTCTGGTACTTATTTGCTCCAATATTTATTAAATATTCCATAAAAATCCTTGGGAAGTTTCAACTCATTTGGAGTTATGCAGAATAGGTAGCTTGATGTAGCTTTTTCAGGTCCAGATTTCCAGCTGACATAATTCTACCCCGATGTGCATACCTTGTATATTATGAAAGAAAAGACATTATAATTACTCCAAAAAGCATTATTATACAATAAAACAACATAAATAACAATAGGAAAACAAGATGCAAAATGGACGTATCACATCCCCTACCGGCAATATGGTCCTGAGAAGTTAGTTGTGACATTACACGGATTGCACAAACTTGTTAACACTGAACAAATCTAGATCGTTCACATGGGAGGCACCATAGGTAACATTACATAGATAGCACATTACTGTCTCAGAATAACTAGAACTTGCTAACACTGAAGATAAGTGACACGGGGGATAACTGACGAAACTGAATCTGAAACTTTCAGTTTCAGATTCACTCAGGTGTCTGTTCTGCTAATCGTCCTGATCATCGTACCTCTTGCTTCAGTTGGGTGGGATTTAGCTGCATCTCCACCTCCTCTTCATCTTCATCTTCATCGGTGACGATGATGGGAGGAGAATGGTGGAGAGCCTGCACTGCTGGTGGTGTGACGATATGTAGGTCGTCATCGTCTTCGTGCACCTCTAATGCGTTTGCATGATCTATAGATTGTGCTGGAGCGACATAGCAGTGGTCTACCCACCGCTGCCTCTGCCCAACATCGCTGGAGTCGGCCTCCTTCATTTCCCATAGGAGAATGTCCCTGTGTTGCTTCTCCTCAATAGTCGCCTTCTTCCTCACTTCATTTGCTGCATCTACCAGCCAAAGAGCACATGTGTATTTCATGGCAACCTTCATGTGAGGAAGAGTTCTTGGTCATCTTGTGCTGAACCAAGAAGAATGGCAAGCCATCCCTTGGCAGTTGGGAATGGATTTATCCATGGGTCTGGGGAAGAGGAAGAACCAGCCATGGTTGGAGCTAGGGAGAGAGTCGTGAATGGGGTCTTAGTGATATGGAGTGCGGCAGAAGTGAGGTGGATAGGTGTTGGAGTAGCAGTTAAGTGGAGGTGTTGTGTGGCAATGGAGAAGTAATAGCGAGGAGTGGTGAGATTTGACTACTCTGTACGGGTGGTAGATGTGATGTAGTTAATGGTCACAATGTTAGTTTGTTAAAACTTAAGATAAATTGCAACCATTTCTCATTAGGAAAGTTAGGTTGGAATGGAACCAAACATTCGAAGATTTCTCAAATATTTACACAGATTCATAAAATAAACCAGATTCAGAGCATTTAGAAACATTCAGAAATGCTTAGAGAGCATAAACACTAGTGAAGCACAATCCCTTACAAAAATGTTCTTTTGGATCTGGTAGTTTGGCATCAAACCATACCCTTTCCTTCAACTTCATATTCCTTCTCTTCCTACCACTTGGTAGTTTATAGGATCCTTCAGGATCATCTTCTTCATCACTAATGCCATAATCACCAGGAAAAGATTTTTCATCAGCATTAGTCAACCAATCTGGTTTTTCCATTTTCTCAACCTCATTGTGTGATCTAATTGTTCGACCAGGATTTCTCACTGGCTTCAGTTTCTGCGCCATTGGTCTATCATCATCATCAGAGAAAGAAACTTCTTGAAGTTTCACATTGTTGCCATCTAAATCAGACAGAAATTCTGACACATCAATGTCACCTTCCAAATGATTGAGGTCAGCTTCTCTCTTAAGAATACTTTTCTTCAGCTCTTCTTTTCTGTCCATGCTTGTATCCACCAACTTAGTGCAACTTTGTTTTGTGTTAATGCAATGATCAACAAAATAATAATCTATGTTTTCATCTGCATTACATGTCTCTTTTTGTTCTCACAACTCTTATGTTCACAATCTTTTCATTTAGATAGTGGAGCAACATCTGCTGCACATCATCTTTAGAAGATATTTTCTCTAAGCCTTCTATTCCTTTTTTATCATGACTAACATAGTACATATAATCATTAGAGCAGCAGCCCTCACTCCGAATAAGAGATACCATAGTCTGAAATGATATTTATTACAGGAACATACTAGATCATTGATGATGCGCGTTGCTGCACCCGTCTATTTTTTCCCTTGATGCTAGGAACTTTTGTAATGAATGGAGTCGTGAAAATAAAGTTATGTTTGTGTAGACAAAGACACACATGTTCCACACTAATAAAATACTTAATAATCGACATATTTAGTGTCTTGGAAAATATGTAACAAATCAATTATTTGTGAACACCAGAAAAGAATTATAATAAATCAACATATATAAACAGCCAAAAGCTACAATCTCCCCGAAAGGCAACTCTCTCAATAGGCAATATTTCATCGAAGAATGGAATACTATCCTCTGGTTCCATTAGAAGAGAGGCATTATCTGCAAGGGAAGGCTTAGAGAGAAATATGCATGTGATGGATTATTTTTATGGAAGGAAACAAGAAGACCAAACTTAAATATTTTATATTCAATAAAAAAAGAACCCAATTAAACAAAAGCAAAGCAATATAGTAAATAAAAGCCTAGTTGTAGCTGAACTTTGGTTCTATTTGTAGAATTATTTATTAAAATATTAACATCCCTACATTAGCTTATAGGATGTGTGCCATTTTTTAAATTTTGTAAGAGAAAGACAAGTTACACCTCAGAGTCAAAAAGGTGTGCTTGCTTCTAGGGAGTGGTCAATGTGATATGCTCATACAACTAAACCATGCACTACTATTTTACAACTATAACTGAACATGGAGGTTTAATTGGCTCCACAAAATACAGTACTATTAGATCGTGGAGTGAAGCGACATGTGTTACCGGAGTAAAGAAAATGGTTGACACCGGATGTACTCATTGACAGGTAATGCAAAGCCTCAATAGATGATGCCTGCACCAGATCTTATGTAAGAAGATTGAAGCCAAAGTATGGAGGCCCATTGGATGTACATTGTAATAGTTGGTTGAATGATTAAATCACGGCCAAGACATGTTCATCCAAACTAATGAGAAGAATTCCACAACCATGAAGCGAGAATGCTTCTTAATTGTAGATGCCCGCACATATCCATAACCAAATGCATGATGATTAATCAAGGAAAATAGGGAAACAAGGAATTGGTCGAACAAAATCAAACAATGTATAGGGCAGCAAAATGCTGATATAGGGCCCACCTCAAGAGCAGATTGTGGGTATGCGATATTGATGTTGTTCCTAGAGAAAAAGGCTCAATAGAAGGGGAACAAAAGCCTGCCATCATCTCCCTCACCTAAAAGTGCCCTAGAAGTTAACTTGGATCCCACCATGGGGAGAGAGCAAAGAATATGTTATCGCTATCATGTTCAGGTTAAGACTTAATTGTAATACAGTCCACCACAAATAAAAGATAAAAATATGAAGTTCAGTTTGCAATGCTAAACATCACGTTGACATATTTACATAGATACCTATGGAGATAACAAACCTAGTTAACGTGTCTCATCATAGAAAGGAAAAAATTATCAAACAAAATATACTATTCAACGATGGTATAGCAAGAGAACATATTGATCAACTGGCTTCCAGGAAGTGCTTATGCAAATATCGCTATCCTGCAACATGAATAAACTCAGGCTTTAATCTCTCTCTAGTATATGATTTGCTCGACCTACAAATTAGTGCTACATATATGAGGGAGAATATTATGCAGAGAATCACACACGAGGATAGTTTGACTTACTTCCATAAATGTAGCAAAATAATAGTGTCAATCCATCCTATTAGAAATATGAAGACGAACCATTGGATTTAAGAGTCGAACCTGTAGGCTATGTTTTTTCTCTGCCCAATATAACAACCAGATGGGTCCTTGAATGAATTTGTAGGTGTAGCTCAGGTGGAGGCAGCACTGAGATGATCTCCTCGCATATGGATTTGTTTTGGGGGCGCACGCACCGCAGCCTCGTTGCCTGGAAGTGAGAGGATAGAATGTCGTATGTGGTGGTCGTCGCTGCCACAACATTGATTAGGGCTTAAGAGACAGAGAGAGGCGCTGCAGATCTCACCTAGAAGGGGAACACATTTGGCCGCAACCGCAAGGGAAGGAACAGCCGGTATGGCAGCCAACTTGGACGACCTCTCGCCTAGGGTTCAAAATAGGAGAGCATGACCGGGATAAAGATGGTGTAATACGCAATCATGCATCCAAGATATTAGATGCCAGTCTTTTAAATACTCCCAAGTGCCACCTCTAAGTTTTTATATAAATGTTTGTAGGTAGAGAGAGGGAAAGGGAAAACGTAAGGCAACAGAAGATTAACGCCACCCATATCTCATAACATTTGCAAAGAGAATAATATATCAAACAACGGTAAATCAGATTGTCGGTGGAAATGACACCTATGGGACCAAAACGAGATCCCTACTACAGTTGCGGGGCGTGGGGTTGAGAGAAGAGCGGGATCGGAGGCCAATTCAGTGGACACAGGGCGTTTACCCAGGTTCGGGCCACGGCTTGCGTAATACCCTACTCCTGCCTAAGACTTCTGTTTGAATGTTCTTGTTCTGGAGCTAGCTAAAATGGGCGTAACTTGTCCAAAGATCTGAATCCTTCCACTGGGTGCCTTGGGCCTCCTTTTATAGGCAAGGGGATCGCCACAGTGGCACTAGAAGGTGGCATCGGGGTACTGTAGCCAAGCTTATCGCTAGCTATTACATGGCAAGGAGCATTCAATGCGCCTCTGATGTGCCCCCTCCACTTTACCACCGCTTCGGCTCGTCTCGACACGTGCCTGGGCCAGCAAGGCGGCCAGTGCCATGTAGGCTAGCACACAGCTGAGGTGACGCGGTGGTAGGGCCTTCGTGAAGGTTTGCATGCCACCACGTAGGCATGCGCTGAGTTGGTGAGAAGCCTCACGTTGACACGCAGGTGCCTGCCCAGCTGGTGGGCTAGCAGCTGCATGGGAATGGTGGCAGAGACTTGACGAGCGCGGGCCTGGTCGCGGCCTCGGGGATGTCCTCAGCAAGGACCTTGTTGGGGCCCCGACAAGGGTCTTGCCGCGGTGTCGCGGTCGTCCCCTGCAAGGACCTTGCCGGGGGTCTTGTGGTTTCCTTCGGTGAGAACCCCGTTGAGGCTCGTCACTTTCCATTCTTCCTCTAATTTGGAGTGTTTATCCTCTGTCTTCACAAAGATCTGCATGCCACCACGGAAGTGCCTCCCAAGACCTGGTCCCAATGAGGTTGGGAAACTTTGGGCTCAAGGGTAGCGCGTCCCGCTGGCGTAAAGCTGGGCAAGTTGCCCCAACAAGACTCTTGTCAGGGCTGTGGATCCTATCCCGGCAAGGCTCTTGCCGGGGTGAGTCGTCTTGTTTCTTGGTCTTCTTTGGTCTTGGCATTGTACTGGTTGTTTCTGTAGCTCCGGCCCTCTCCTTTGCCCTGCTTAGTGCGGTCGTGGCCACGCGGCTTCAATTGCCCGTGCAATTAGTAAGGGGTACAAAGTAGTGCCCCTATTTTAGTACACCGACAGGAGCCCCTGGGCCTGGGCCACACATAAGCGCGGCGCGGTTGTTGGCTAGGCCCAAAAAGAGTGCGCGGGCAGGCGGGGCGGTTTTTCACCGCAGTAACTTTTCACCCGATGCGCTTCCCCACCACCCGTGTTGAATGCGTGACGTGGGGGTCACGCGTGCGGGTGATCAAAACACGCTTGCGTCATCTGCGGCGAACAGTAAAGAGGCGGCTTGTGTGTCCCTTCAAGACCGCAGGGCCGCTGCTCGTTTACTGTCCTTGCTTGGGAACCGTCATGCCACGCGCCCCATTACGCCCGTCTCTCGCGTCACGTATGATGCATGCATGATGCAGAGCGAGTGATAGGCGAGCGAGATATGGGAAGACGTGCACGCGTGGGCCGATTCCCACGCGCCTTCAATTGGGCGGGGAGGGCGGTCGACGGCCTCACCCGCTGTCACCTTTCATGAGCCGGATTGGCTGAGTGGGGCGGCCGAGCCCCGCCCCTATCTCTTTATAAGGAGGGGAGCGGGAGGAACGACGCCTCTCAGTCCCTTACCATCCGCCACTCCCCATCACTACTAGGGAAAAGGCTACTAGCAGCGCGGGTAAAATAGCTACTAGCAGCGCAGGTACCTGCGCTACTAGTATCGCACTACAGCTAATAGTTAGTAGTACCGTGGGTTAAACCCGCGCTACTATTAACTTTGTTAGTAGTAGTGTGTGCCACCCACGCTACTACTATTACGTACACGCGCTACTACTAATGAAATAGTAGTAGCGTGGGTAAACAACCAACGCTACTAGTATCCTATATACTAGTAGCGCTCAGTTTCCTCCCGACGCTACTACTAACTTATTAGGAATTAAAAAAATAAACCAGTACACATCATTACCAGCATTAGAACACATCCAGTAAGAGCATACATAATTGACATGGGCTCCTATTTCATGGTTAACTGGACACCGAAGCCAATAAATTAGCCAAAACCCCATCATTATGCATTGGTACTCACGATTGACCACTTCAAAGAAAATGCAAGTATGTATGTCATTAACAATTGCAAACATAGTTGTTGTATCTACTATCACATAGTTCCTCATTCTACCTGTTCTCACTCCAATAATAAGAAAAATGAAAAGGAAAAATAGAGAAAATCTGCCGCAATTGCACTTCGGTGTCATGGATTCAGTCTGCCGTTTCAACATCTCATTATATCGCAAGAAGGTGTTAAGGCACCACTCTGCTTAGTATATTCCAGGTGCTTTCTGCAATTGGCACAGAAACAGCAAATTTTCATCAGAGTTCTGCTTCCAGATTGTTTGTATTCTTCTTTCCAAATTTAGAATCATACCTCTTAGAAGTATCTTTCACATGATCCTCATCAGCAGACTCGGAGGTGTGATTGTCATGGTAAGCATCGGTTGCATCAGGGTCATATTCACCTAGAACACACTCTTGGATAAGCTTCAACAAAAGATATACACTCAATAAGGCAACTCAAAAGTGCTAGCAACTACGGCGTGCAAAGTATGCAGATATGTAACTGAAGCCACAGTAAAGCTGTACCAACTACGACGTGCATACATGACACTGTGAAAGCATGAAGATATGTAATTGGAGCCGTATTACACTATTTGAGCAAAAAAATTGTTTGCTTCTTTCACAATGAAAATTAGTTCAGTTCTGGTCTCTCCTCTTAAAGCTAGCAATATATGTACCGAAACAATTCAGAATTAGTTTTTGCGGAGGGTAGAAAGATCAACAAAAGAACAATCTATTTACTGCGACCCTCACAAAGAAAACGGCTTACCTTCTCATTCTCTACATGAACATGTCAGAATTTCCCATAATAGCAGAATTCACAAGACGACCAACCTTCATGCTATGTCAAGAACAACAGGAACAATCAGATCATTTTTCAGGCATTCCATTAGCGTGGCACACATGTACAAGACCAAACGTATATCCCAGATGCTCATCATGCACAAAGAAAGAGTTGTATGCTCACCCTGTAAAAGCACTGGTCTTTGAGAACCTCCAGTAGTTCATCTGGTTCCTTTGGCACAAGCACTAATATTTTCCCATAAATATACACCATCGAATGAGTTTGCATCACAGAGCTTAAATTAGTCACTACAGATGCTAAAAACACAAAAAGATCACTTACCCATGAAATCATGGGGCATATCCAGTCTGTCCAAGGCACAATTATGGTTTCATATGCGCAGGAGCACTAAGATAAAAAGACTTAAAACCGTGAAATATAAATTAACATAAAAACATTACTGCCCTTGCCTTTAACATACTAAAGAAAAAAATCATTTACCAGTTTCAATTCTTGTGACCTCCTCAAAGATGGGATAGTTCGAGAGTCTAAAGAGAGGCATTAGCATCTCCCTACCTTATTCTACCATGCATCCCTTATTCAATGGTGCCATCCGTCAAAAGAAAATCTGAAATGGAGTAGAAAGATTAATGTCAAGTCTCTGAAGGAGTCTTTAGTTAGCATAGATAAGAAATGTAGCCAGTGCTTATATAGATATATTGTCATAAACTCAAAAAGGGCACAACACTATCTTAATAACATAAGTACTATTCTAATTAGAAGATGTTCATGCCTGGAGTAGTCTAAACCAACATATGTTCGAAGACTACTGAAATCAAATACCTTGTGGCACTTAGAAATAAATGCTAAAAGACTACCGATTACTTGAGACCTCTTGTCTGCCGCTAGTTGTGGAGTTTCAACATAATCTACTTATTTCCTAGCATCTTTGGCCTCACCAATAAAAAATAAGAAAGTAGATATATCACTTTACATATAGGATGTATATGAAGTAAGAAAATTTTTAAATCCATATATTATTTGCGTGTAAGTTCTATAAGTTATGTTTCTCTGTGTTGGGTCTCTAATATCAGAATCTTGAATCATGTTTGACTGCAAAGCTTAATCGGCAGGTTTAATTTATACATGGTTGTTGTTTCCAAGCATAATATTCTGCAGTGCTATTAATTTTATTTTGCTCACGGCCACTTTATCAGTCAAGTTAGAAAATAAAAACAAAAGGACGGCATCAATAAAACTGCATGGACCAACAATATGTAATTCAAATAAATACTATCTGCAGACAAGTCAAGAATTTAATTATTTTAAAGTTGTAGCACTTCTATCCCTTTGGCACAAAAGTTACAAAATACAGTCTGCTAGCACCTCCAGTGAAAGCATGTATATATGAACCCCACAAATGTTTAAGGTATCAAATAGAAAACTTGAATTGATCATATATGACATAATGAATATTGCATCTCTATAAATCCTCATGTAAGCATCAAAGTGAACCAGTTGTCAAGTATTTAGTTTATGATGCAAAGACCGTAGCTCATATTTGAGGAGAAGCAGCCCATATTTTATTGCCGTTCTCTGGCTCATAATCCAGTCAATGGTATTATTGCTCATAGACCTAGAAACTGATTGTTATTCTTGTTCTATGTCAGACATAAGCCAATTTGTGGGGCTATTTAATGAGTTCAGTGAACTGTAAAATATGGGAGGAAATATATGAATAAGAGGTGGTGTTGGTTAAGGAAGAGCAAACAACGGTCCTTACATGCTGCTGCACCCACCACCCCTAGTGCTTTCTCTTGGAACTAGATCCATCACCGCAGCTGATGCGCCCATTTGCGGATGATGCCGGGAGGATCATGCTGCTCGCTACAAAATCACCAACAATTCAGTGCAGTCTTCCATCTAATTTCAGTAACCAACAAACTAACATGAGCTAGAGATAGCAGCAGAGTTACAATTTGGCATGTGGCCACCGCGCCGGCGACCAGGAGTAGGAGGAGGAGGGGGAGCAGCTGGGGCGGTCCCTGTCGTCGTCGCCGTCGTCGGCCAGGAGGCGGTCCTTGAGGGAGAGGAGGCGGGCGTTGAGATCCGCAAGGAGGGCGGGGAGGCGCTGGCTGGAGGAGGCACCAGGGGCGGGGGCAAGGTGACTGGCGGTGCCGAATCCGGCGGCGAGGACAGCGGCGAGGGACTGCTTCGGGAGGCTGAAGGGGAGGTCCAGCCGTTGTAGGACGCGGCGGATGAGCAGCAGCAGCAGGTGGATGTGGATGTGGATGTGCGGGTTTAGGCTTGATGCGGGCGGGATTGGACGGGGAAGAGCAGGTGCGGATGGCAGTGGCGGAGGTGTAGGTGGTGCACGCCGAGAGAGGCAGCGGCTCTGTGCATTGTAGTGGCTGCTGGTGAGGTGGGGGCGCCAGCGGTGGGGTTTGGGGAGAGCAGGTCGTCGGCGGCGGCGGCGGCGACGGGTTTGTTGGGGGAGTCATGGGGAGTGGAGGAGAAACAGTGACAGAGGCGGGGGAGGGATGAGAGGCGGAGGTGGCGGCGGCAAGGAGATCTCACTTTTTTTGAGGGGGCAAGGAGATCTCACTTATCTGTAGCATTGGGTTTATACCCCACGCAGACCCAACGCTACTAGTATGGCATGTCTCAGGTGCACGGTGGAGAACATTTAGTAGTAGAGTGGGATTTAAAACACGCGCTACTACTATCAACTTAGTAGTAGCGTGGGTTTATAATCCGCGCTACTACTACGACTGGTCTCGAGTGGCACGATGGAAATCACTTAGTAGTAGCGGGGGTTATAAACCCGCGCTACTACTATCAACTTAATACTAGCGGGGGTTTTAAACTCGCGCTACTAGTAAGTAGCAGTAGCGAGGTGTATAAACCCACGCTGCTGGTAAGATCCTGTGTATAGGCTTTTCCCTAGTAGTGCATCCCTGCTCCTTCCACTTTTCCACCATGGCAAGAGGGCGTGGTGATGCTTCATCAGTGGTGGCGAGGGTCTCTACTCGAAAACGCGTCGCTCCTCCCCAAGAGCTCATAGCAGTGGAGCTGGCCCTTAGAGGGAGGGGGAGAGGGCGAGGTCGAGGCCGTCGCGGCGCTCGGGGAAGAGGAGGATGGGGCGGTAGATCAGCCTCGCCTCCACCAGCGGCCCCACCCCCAGTGGAGGGCCACGTCGGGGATAACCCCTACAAGTTCTTCATCAGGCTGCGCCAGCCGCCGCACCGTCGTCTTCGCCTTCCGACCCTGTTTGTGCGGGAGATGGTGCTGGACCCATCGCAGGCGCTGCGGCTGCATTTGAGGGGTTGCGGGAACAGCGGCACCTGGGCCGACGTTGAATTCCCCGCCCCTCACATCATGTACCTTCCCCGAGGGTGGAAGACCTTTGCCCGCATCCAAAGCTTGACGGAGGGGCTCACTCTTCATTTCAAATTAATGGAGAGCGCTATCCTCTCCGTCAAGGTCTTTGGGCACTTCGGGCCTCGTGTAAGGTGCTGCGTGGAGAGCTCCTTTGACGATGAAGATTCCTCCTTGAAAGCACAAGTGCTCCCTAGGTGGTTTCGGTAATTAATGACAACATATCTCTTATTGGACTAACACTTTTATCTAGTATGTTTCAGATAAGTTCAACAATGGATTGGCATGGACTAAAGGATGTGGGAACTCCTTCAAGATGCTAAGGACAAAGGATTGGCTAAAGCTTCAAGCTCAAGACTCTTCATTTTATATTTTAGTGATCCAAGATCACATTGAGTCCATAGGAAAAGCCAATACTATCAAGAAGGGATGAGGTGTTGCTTAATGAGTTTCTTGCTCCATAGTGCTTAGTGATATGCTCCAAAACCCTCAACTACTTTCCCACTTCCTCACATATTACCTAAACCTAAAGCCAAAATTGTTCACAACGATTCTTCCTATCCGGCGCCACCGAGTTCAAATGTCATAGCCACAGCCACAAACCCTAGGCAAATCAGTCTCACCGATAGGGATCTCGGTATCACCGAGATGGGATTGTAATCTCTCTGTGTATGTCCATTATCAAAATCGGTCTCACCGAGTTTGTTTAATCGGTACTACCGAGATTACAATGCAAACTCTCTGGTTAACTTATTACCAAGATCGGTCTCACCGAGTTTGAGTAATCGGTCCCATCAAGTTTGCCTGACCAACTCTCTGGTTAGCTAATTACCGAAATTGGTCTCACCGAGTTTGTTCTATCGGTCTCATCGAGATTACGTTATGCCCTAACCCTAACCATATCAGTCCTACCAAGTTGCATTTCGGTCCCACCAAAAATCCTAACGCTCACTAGGTTTACTAAATCGGTCTGACCGAGTTTGTTGATTCGGTCCCACCCAGATTGGTAAATTGTGTGTAACGGTTAGATTTTGTGTGGAGGCTATATATACCCCTCCACCTCCTCTTCATTCGTGGAGAGAGCCATCAGAATGAACCTACACTTCCAGTATCCTATTTCTGAGAGAGAACTACCTACTCATGTGTTGAGGCCAAGATATTCCATTCCTACCATATGAATCTTGATCTCTAGCCTTCCCCAAGTTGCTTTCCACTCAAATCTTCTTTCCACCAGATCCAAATCCTATGAGAGAGAGTTGGGTGTTGGGGAGACTATCTTTTGAAGCACAAGAGCAAGGAGTTCATCATCAACGCACCATTTGTTACTTCTTGTAGAGTGATGTCTCCTAGATTGGCTAGGTGTCACTTGGGAGCCTCCGACAAGATTGTGGAGTTGAACCAAGGAGTTTGTAAGGGCAAGGAGATCGCCTACTTCGTGAAGATCTACCGCTAGTGAGGCAAGTCCTTCATGGGCGACGGCCATGGTGGGATAGACAAGGTTGCTTCTTCGTGGACCCTTCTTGGGTGGAGCCCTCGTGGACTCACGCAGCCGTTACCCTTCGTGGGTTGAAGTCTCCATCAACATGGATGTACGATAGCACCACCTACCGGAACCACGCCAAAAACATCCGTCTCTCCAATTGCGTTTGAATCCTCCAAAACCCTTCCCTTTACACTCTTGCAAGTTGCATGCTTTACTTTCCGCTGCTCATATACTCTTTGCATGCTTGCTTGCTATATGTTGTGAATGTTAAATTTGTGCCTAAACTCCACTTAAACTTAAATAAGTTAAAAACTGCAACTTTGGTACTTAGTGTCTAATCACCCCCCTCTAGACACCTCTTCTCAAGGTCCTACACTCCTCGAGCGAGAGTGGCAAGGAGGACAGCGGCAGCGTCGACGAGGGTAGCGGGCTGTAGGATGACGGGTCCAACTGAGCGTCGGGCGCGCGACTCTGGGGCGACACCGGCGCCCCCATCATCCGTGTCGCCGGCTCCTTGAACTTCTCAGGGTCGCCTCCTTGGGCGGTTGGCATGGGAGGCCGGAGAAAGCGAAGAAGGCGGTTGGCGGGCCGTCAAGTCAGAGCACGATGGCACCGACGCCTTCATAGCGTATTGATGGACCGCTACCTCATCTTCCAGCTCTTCCTCTGGCGCCACCACCGCCAACCCTCTCCTAGGCGACCGCCGGCATGTTCTCTTGGCGCCTTCTACTGCTCGTACCTCGCCTAGGCGCTCCTTTTGCCCTTTTCAGCTTCTTGTTGCATTCCCTGAGGAGAGGGACAAGGAAGGGATTATGGGCACCTTATCTCTTTCTTAGCTTGTAAGCCCACGGGCCTTAATTAGATCTAAAACCTGCAATCCCCTTGCTCATGTATACGTTCCGTATGGTTTGTACTTGTATGGGGTGTATTAATGAAAAGGGGTGCTTGCCGGGTCCTTTGTGTGTTAGCCATGCCCATACCAAGGAACAAGTCCTTGTTATTTCCTGTATAAACAAATTCTACCGGCAACAGGCCTTGCCGCTCCCCTGCTTCTTTCAACTGCACTCACGTTTTCGGCAGTTAGTGATGAAGTAGACTTTAGCCCTATGCCTGTTTCTCTGCTGCCGCAGCTGCAACCAGATTCCACCCCAAGAAATAATTTCTTTGGTACAGGAAAAAAGGAGCATGGTAGCCTAGAAGCAAGGCGAGGCTTCATACGCCCCTAGTTTCATAGGGGAACGCAGGACAGGGGATGAAAAACTTATCTGGATTTGCGGTCCCCCCCCCCCAGCAGCGTTGGCTTGCCGGGGTTGGACCCTCATGTCTTCAGTCCCCGGCAACCTTAGCTTGTCGGGGTCGGAGCACCAGCTTGTCCTCTTCTTCTCCATATGGCTGAGCGGATATGCTTACGTATCCTTCGAACCAAAAAAGGACGGAGAGGAACAAAGAGACGCAAACTCGACCTCTAAGCTAGGGGTTAGTCGCTGCTAAGCACTATCAACCCTAACCGAGGAGGAGACTCAATCTAGCATGCATGCTATAACTTAGGGCGCCAGCACTTCGTTTATTTATGCTCAGGGTCTGCGCCTGTCTTTGTACAAAGGGTTACATGCCTTGCCGGCAAGGCTCGTACAAAAGGTGGCCTGCGGGGTGGGTGGGGGGATGGGGCACGCAGCCACGCCTTACGGGTAAAACTTACGAAGATGCTCGATGTTCTAGGAGTTGCTCACTGGAATGTAATCTTCCATCTCCAAGCGGACTGCACCAGGCCTGGTGACTCGTGTTACCCAATAAGGGCCTTCCCACTTTGGCGTCAACTTCTTGGAATTCTTGGCCGACTGAACATGCCAAATAACAAGGTCGCCTTCATCAAAGCTTCGGGCATGAACCTTGCGGCGCAAGGCTTGCTGGTAGTGTGCTGCTCTGAGAGCCGCTCGAAGACGATCTTCCTCAAGGAGCGTCGCGTCATCTTGCCGCAATCGCTCTTTCTCAAGCTCATCATAAGCGAGAACTCGAGGTGACCCGTGTATGAGTTCCATGGGGAGAACTGCCTCTGCCTCGTAGACCAGGGCAAAGGGTGTCTAGCCAGTGGCTCGATTTGGCGTCGTTCTGATCGACCAAAGAACCGCCGGCAACTCATCAATCCAGCGCCTTCTACTTTTGTGCAGCCTGTCAAAAGTCTTCGTTCTTAAGCCTCGCAAAACTTCAGCATTGGCTCTCTCTACTTGGACATTGCTCCGTGGGTGTGCCACAGAAGCAAAATAGACCTTGCTGCCGAGATCCTCGATGTACTGCATGAAGGCGTGGCTTGTGAACTGTGTGCCGTTGTCCGTGGTGACCCTATTGGGTACACCAAAATAGCAGACTAGCCCCTTGAAGAACTTGATGGCTGACTGCGCGGTCACCTTCCTCACTGCTTCCACCATAGGCCACTTTGTGAACTTGTCGATTGCAATGTACAAGTACTCAAAGCCCCCGACGGCACGGGGGAAAGGGCCCAATATGTCGAGCCCCCAGACCGAGAAGGGACAGGAGAGAGGGATGGTTTGAAGGGCTTGAGCTGGCTGATGAAGCTTCTTCGAATGGAACTGGTATGCTTCACACTTGGTTACTAGTGCCGTCGCATCCTGGAGGGCAGTGGGCCAAAAGAAACCCTAACGGAAAGCCTTGCCGGCAAGGGCCCTCGACCCTATGTGGGAGCCACATATGCCCCATGTATCTCCGCCAACAACCCCAGTCCTTCCTCCCAAGGTATGCATCTTAACTTGACGTCGTTTGGCCTTTTTCTGTACAGAACATCGTCAATGAACTGATACAGGGCAGACCGACGGGCCACTTTCTCTATTTCTTCCTGCTCCTCAGGAAGTTCCCCTGTTTGGAGGAATCGGAAGGTATGTTGTGCCCATGCCGGAGCCTGAGGCTCGACGGCAAGGAATAAAGGCATCTCCTCTACCGCGGGGGCCACCGTCTCCATGGCCAAGGCCTGACGCCCTGCCGGAGTCGGTGGCCCATCGGCAGGCTCAGTGTCCCCGACAGCATCCTTGCCAGCTGCTCCGGGGAGCCTGGCAGGAAAGTACTTGCTGGGGCCTGATTTCCTTCGCTTATTCTGCTTTGTTGATGGTTCCACGGATGGTTGAGTCACCCAAAGCACAAAAGTACCTGGTTCCATTGGCAGTTTGAGGGCGACGTGCTTCTACAGGTAGTCGGCAATCTCGTTCTCCACTCGGGGAATGTGCTCTGCCTGTATACCATAAAAACGCTCCTCCAGCTTCCTCACCGCATCCACGTAGGCCTCCATCAATGGACTCTGATAATCCTTATTAACTTGCCTGATGACAAGATGTGAATCACCTCTGACAACGAGCTTTTTGACTCCAAGGTCTGCCACGATCCTAAGATCGGGAAGCAATCCCTCATACTCGGCGGTGTTGTTTGTTGACATCTCCCTGGAAAAGTGCATCTGTATGACATACTTGAGGTGCTCTCCGGTGGGTGCGATAAGTAGCACACCAGCACCGGCGCCTTGCAGCGAGAAAGCCCCATCAAAGTACATGACCTAGCTGCGACTTGATTCCTTGCCGGGGAGAGTAGTCTCATGGACCTCTTCATCGGGCGTCGAGGTCCATTCTTCTATGAACTCCGCCAAGACTCTGCTCTGAATCGTCGAGGTACTTTCAAACTTCAAACCAAAACTTGACAGCTCCACGGCCCACTCCACAATCCTCCCTGTCGCATCTGGGTTATGCAATATCCATTGCAATAGGAGGCGGGTGACAACAGTGATCTCGTGTGCTTGGAAGTAATGACGCAGCTTCCTCGAGGCCATAAGGAGGCCGATGAGCAATTTTTGCACACCAGAATACACTACTAGGAAAACGCCTATAGCTCATATGAACATTAATGGTGCACCACATATGTGGTGCGCCACTGCTATATAGTAGTGGCGCACCATATATAGGTACGCCATTAAACTCTAAACTAGCAAGATGCCCGTGCATTGCACAGAACATCAAGATGCATTTTTTTACAAAACACCCGTTGTGACTGACCCATGCAAGAGTAATCCCATGTTTAAAAACTAATGATATCTCGAGAATTTTATCGGAAAAATGGTATCTCAAGAATTTCATCGAAAAAAATGATATCTCGAGAAAGATGAGAGACAAGGTCAGGAGGAGTGGGGCGTGGTGGTGACTGGTGGTCGGACTGGGCAGAGGCATGGGGATGGACGGCGCCGGCAGCGTCCACCATGCCAGATTGTTCCAGAGATTTCCTTTTTAACTGCTCAGCAATGAGGTTGTGGGAGATAAGGATGAACGAGGCAAGGCCTTATCTGTAAATGTGGAGAGATGTGCGGGTATATTTTGTAAAATTGTCATAGTTTGCTTTCTGTCCGTCAGATATAGATCGGACGGTCTATATTACAAGATGGCAGGCACACCATCATCACCAACTCAGTTTTTTATAAGAGTAGAGATACTAATGGCGCACCACTTCCACGGTGCGCCACTACTAACAATTTTTTTTTCAAAACTAATAATGGCGCACCACACCCTCGGTGCGCCACTACTAACATTTTTTTTCAAAGTTAGTAATGGCGCACCACACCCACGGTGCGCCATTACTAACTTTGACAAAAATTCCACCAAATGCACCCCCAGTGGACCGCCTTTTCAGTTTTAAAACAAATAAAAGAAAATGATGGAAATGTCAAAAAATAAAAGAAAATAAGTTCCCCATGTCATATGTGGTCTAGTTGTTGGGAAAATTTACAAATATGAATTTCGAATTTATTTGCAAAATCTCTCTGGAATTTAGTAAAATGGGAATAACTTTTGCATACGATCTCAAATTAAAAAGTTTTTTATATGAAAAATCATCTACTCGAAAAGTTACATCCGAATTCAACTGGGGGAACCTTGTTGAACATTTTCAAAATCCCTAAAAATCTAACAGAAAAAAGTTATGCTTTTAAGATCTGGAGGCAAAAAAATCAAAAAATTATAAAAAAATTAGTAGTGACGCACCTGCCCATGGTGCGCCATTACTATCTTCCCGCCTTCCAAGTTCAAAATAAATCAAAAAAATTAAAAAAAGTTAGTAATGGCGCTCCTGCCCACGGTGCTCCATTACTATGTCGTATATATGGCTAGGCGGGATCCTCTCCTCCACTCCATCTCCTCCTCTCCTCCACTCCATCTCCTCCTCTCTTCCACTCCATCTCCACTCCTCTACTCCACCATACTCCCCTCCTCCTTTCCGGCGACCTCCTCCTCCTCCTCCTCTCCGGTGACATCCTCCTCCTTCCTCTCCTCCCCTCCCCTCAAGGTTTCTCCTCCCTCCTCTCCGGTGAGCTCCTCCCCCCTCCTCTCCGGTGAGGTCCTCCTCTCCATTGACCTCCTCCTCGCTCCTCTCCGGTTAGCTCCTCCTCCCTCCTCTCTGGTGAGATCCTCCTCCCTCCTCTCCTCCCCTCCCCTCACAGTTTCTCCTCCCTCCTCTCCGGTGAACACCTCTCCGGCAACCTCCTCCTCCTCTCCAGCGATGTAGGCGAGCTCCTCTCTGATAACCTCCTCGAGCTCCTCTCCCGTGACCTCCTCCTCCTCCCTCCTCTCCTCCTCACGGTCTCTCCTCGGCCCTCCTCTCCGGCGAACTCCTCTCCGGCAAAAGAACGTACAAGATCCAAAAACAAGAACAAAATTTGAAAAAATATCCTTCAAAAAAACGAGCAAAAAAAGGGAAAAAATCGCAATCCAGATCCAAATTCAAAATTCAAAAATAGCAATGGCGCGCGGTGAGGGTTAGACGATGCGCCACTACTTTTTCCCGCCTTCAAAATTCAGAAAAAAAAATCAAAAAAAAGTACCAGTGGCGCACCTGTAGCAATAGTAATGGCGCACTACAAGTTGCACCACTGTTACCTGCAATACTAATGGCGCACCAGAGGTGCGCCATTAGTATTTGTTACTAGTGGCGTGGTAATAGTGGCGCACCTATAGTGCGCCATTAATAGCCAAAATAGGTGCGCCACTAATAGGCCTTCTTCTAGTAGTGATACCTTGACCTAGCCCCCTGCAAGAGGGAGCTAACAAAGTAAACTGGGTGCTGCATCATCTTCTTCTTCTGCACCACTTTACCTAGTTGCGCGGGTCCTGTCTCGCTGGCGTCAGACTCTGCCGGGTGCCCCACCTTGCCGGGATCGATCCCTACCGGGGGGAGCCCTGGCTCGGCGTCCACCAGGTCCACCATCACTTCCATCTTCTCGTCAACCTTCCTCTGCACCACTAGTGCAGCACTAACCACCTAATTTGTCGCTGCTAGATACAGCAGCAATGGTTCCTATGGCTTAGGCGCGACCAGTATGGGTGTAGAGGAGAGGTATTTCTTCAAATCTTGCAGCGCTGCTTCGGCTTCCGGGGTCCACTCCATTGGGCCCGCCTTCTTCAAAATTTTGAAGAAGGGAAGGGCACGCTCAACGGACTTAGATATAAATCTGCTCATGGCGGCAACACAGCCAGTGAGCCGACGTACATCATTGATCCGCTTAGGTGCCTCAATCTGCTCGATGGCCTTGATTTTGTTGGGATTCACCTCTATCCCACACTGCGACACGAAGAACCCGAGAAGCTTGTCGGGAGGCACGCCAAAAACACACTTCTCAAGGTTCAACTTGAGATTGATCTTGCGCAGGTTTGCAAATGTTTCCTCCAAATCCTGCACCAGTGTTGCCTTGTCCTTGGTTTTGACCACAATGTCATCCATATAGGCTTCCATGTTTCTATGGAGCTGGGGCTCAAAACCAATTTGGATCGCTCTTGCAAAAGTCGAGCCAGCACTCTTCAACCCAAAAGGCATCCGTAAAAAGCAATATGTACCACATGGGGTGATGAACGTTGTCTTTTCTTCATCTTCCTTTGTCATGAAGATCTGATGATATCTGGAGTAGGCGTCGAGGAAGGATAAAAAATCACACCGAGCTATGGAGTCAACAATCTGATCGATGCGCGACAACGGGAAGGGGTCTTTTGGACACGCCTTATTGATATCCGTCTAATCAATACACAACCTCCACTTCGCATTTGCCTTACGCAACACTACCGGATTGGCCAACCACGTTGGGTGGAGTACCCCTCTCGCCAAGCCTACTGCCTCCAACTTTCTGATCTCTTTTGTGACAAATTCTTGCCTTTCCAGAGCTTGCTTCCCGACCTTCTGCTTGACGGGTCGTGCATGAGGACAGATAGCAAGATGGTGCTCAATCACTTCCCTGGGAACGCCGGGAATGTCGGAGGCTTGCCATGCAAACACATTGACATTTGCCCACAGGAAAGCGACGAGCTCGCCTTCCTATTTGCTATCAAGGCAGGAGCTTATGGTTAAAGCCCCTCACATGCCGTCCTCCTTGACGGGCACTTTCTTGGTCTCTGGTGGTGCAGCTCTAGACCTCTTGCTCTTGCCGGTGGAGCTCTCTGGCACATCCTCCGCGGGAGCACAGCACTCCAAAGAGGTGTGCTTGCCGGGGTGGGTATGAGAGGTCTTACCGGTTATCTTGCCCCCCCGGAGCTCCATCGGCAGGAGCGAGTGCCTTGGTGGCGGTCGCGGCAACTGCTTGCCGATAGAGTTGACTAGTGCAGATCAGCGTGTCTTTCTTGTCGAAGGGGACGGTGATGATGGTCATTGGCCCGGGCATCTTCAGCGTGTTATAGGCGTAGTGCGA
This sequence comes from Triticum aestivum, assembly GCF_018294505.1. Taxonomy (NCBI): domain Eukaryota; kingdom Viridiplantae; phylum Streptophyta; class Magnoliopsida; order Poales; family Poaceae; genus Triticum; species Triticum aestivum. The sequence goes on from NC_057807.1 coordinate 40,874,714, forward strand.
CGCTGCCATAAACTTCGCTAGCGCCGGGCGGCCGAGGATCCCGTTGTAGGGCAAAGGGATCTCGGCTACGCCGAAGACAATCCTCTCCGTCTTGTAATTTAGTTCACTTCCAAATGTCACGGGCAGCGTGACCTTTCCCTTTGGCTGGCTCCTTCCCGGGTTGACCCCTTGAAACGTGCCCGTTTCCTCGAGGTCCCCATCAGGAATCTGTAGCCTCTTGATCATGCCTCGCGAGATTAGGTTCAGGTCGGCCCCGTTGTCGACCAGCATCTTCGTCACCTTGAGGTTGCATATTGTTGGCGAAACCAACAACGGCATGCACCCGACCGCTGTTGTGCGATTAGGGTGGTCCTCGGCATCAAAGATGATAGGCGTGCCGGACCACCTCAGTTGCTTCTGGGCATCAATCGATGGCTCTGCCGTTCCAATCTCTCGTGCCCACTGCTTGAGTTGGCGATGAGATGTGTGCAACGAAGCGCCACCATCGACGCACATGGCCTCTATGACTTTCTGAAAATTGATGCTCGCTGGATTCATCGTCCTCGTCATGATCATCGTCTTCCTGTTTCTTAGCACGACCCCTGGCGGGACTCTCTTGCTGGTTGTCCTTGCCGCGGCGGCCTCCTTGGTCGCCATGCTTCTTGTCGGGCCGTCCGGCACCGTCTTGCCCCTTCTCCTTGTCCCGCCACTCTTGCTCAACCTTTTGCTTTTCAGCAAGCAGCTTGACTTGCCAGCAGTTCTGGAGGTCGTGGCCCTTGGTGCGGTGGATCTCTACAGTACTGCATGTCGGAGGCCCCCGACTTGTCGGTATCCGCCAGGGCCCGGCAAGCAGCACACCCGGCAACCTCCTTGCTGGGGTCACTTGCCTTGGCCTTCTTGGGAGCACCGGTGTCGTCGGACCCCTCGATGGTGAGCACTGTCTTGCCCTTGCACTTCCTGTTGCGACATCGCCCCTTCTTTGCCGGCGCGGCGGTTTCATCTGTGGAGTCGGTTTCCGCGCCGGCGTCCTCGCCGGGGTTCTTCCGCCCTTCCTCAGCTCGGGCACACCTGTCGGCCAGAACGTAGAGTTCAGCCACATCCCTGACCTTGTTCATCGCCACCTCTCCACGCATCTTGCGATTGCGCACATTCTGATGAAATGCACAAATCACGATGGTAGGATGAACGTATGGGATGTTGTATTGCACCCGACTGAACCTCGGGATGTACTTACGCAGGCTTTCTCCTTCCTTCTAGGGAATGATGTGAAAATCACTCACCTGGCTGTGAGCTTGATGGCCTCCGGTAAAGGCGCCAATAAACTCATGGCACAGGTCTGACCAAGAAGAAATGGAATCTGCCGGTAAGTGCATCAACCATGACATGACATTTGGCTTAAGTGCCAATGGGAAATAATTTGTGAGCACCTTGTCATCGCGTGCCCCGGCGGCCTGCATCGCGATGGTATAGATGCTGAGGAACTCCGACGGGTGTGTCTTGTCATTGTACTTCTCACCCACGTCAGGCTTGAACGTGCGGTGGGAGGGCCACTGGAACTGCCGCAGCTCACGGGTAAAGGCCGGACAACCCAGCTCATAAGGTAGGCCACCGTAGCCTCCCGGATTCAGTTGTCCACAGCGGGTCCCGCCCGCCTGTCTGATTGGTGGCGCGAATCGCGCCGGCGCTCGACAGTGGTTCGAGCATCTTCATGAACTTGTTCCTGAAGAACTTGGCGTTCATCGCGGCGGGTCTATGGATCGGACGACGCTACCGACACGTCATCCCGAGCATCATCACGACAGACCGGCGCTCGTGGTGGTTGGCGTCGGGAGGAGAGTGCACCGTGGCAGCATCTTCCCCAGCCCCTGCCCTGCTGGGATGCAGTAGCTCTATGGAGCGCCGGTCCACGGGTGTTGCTGGCCGCGGCTCGTCCCTGTTGGCGATGCTGACGAGGCTCCGGACGGTGGCTCTCCACTCGTCAAGCTTATCCGCAGCAGGAGGGAAATCAAGGAGTAATTGCGCTCGCGCCAATGCTTCTGTTGGCGTAGGTGGTGGCGAAAGATGCGTGGACTGTGACGCGCTCGGACCTCTGACCACGTTAGAGGGAGCTCTATCACGGTCCTGCGGTTGTGCGCCATTCCCGCCAGGGCTCCGGCATGCGCGCTGGCCTTCTTCGCCCCGCGAATGGTGCGCGGGGCTCTTCCCACGATGGCGCCCGGGATCCTCGTCATGGTGGCGCTGCTCGTCACGCACAACCTGAGAGGACCGCGCGGTGGGCGCCGGCGTGGGCGCCTTGGAGGTCACCGTGCCACCAACTGGTGGTACGGCGACGGCTGTGGAGGCCCCGCGCCGCCCACGGGGGGCATAACTCCACCTATGGATCCGGCGACGCGCAGTTCATTGCTCTATTCATGAGCGGCGCCGCCCGCCAGGGCCTGGCTGCCAGAGTGATGCGGGTGTTCGGGGGCCGCACCCCGGGTCCTCTCTGCGACGGGCCCGCTCCGCGCCCGCACTGGTACGGACGGTCCAGCCCCAGACAAGCCGATTGCCATCATCGTCTTCTTCTTGGGAGCCATGGCGGCGAAGAATTACCGAAACAGCTCCCGAACCAGATTCTCTCAACAAGCAGCGTCCCCCTACCTGGCGCGCCAAAGATGTCGGTGGAAACGACACCTATGGGACCAAAACGAGATCCCTAGTACGGTTGCGGGGTGCAGGGTTGAGAGAAGAGCGGGATTGGAGGCCAATTCAATGGACACAGGGCGTTTACCCAGGTTTGAGTCGCGGCTTGCGTAATACCCTACTTTTGCCTAAGATCTCTGTTTGAGTGTTCTTGTTCTGGAGCTAGCTACAATGGGCGTAACTTGTCCAAAGATCCAAATCCTTCCCCTGGGTGCCTTGGGCCTCCTTTTATAGGTAAGGGGATCACCACAGTGGCACCAGGAGGTGGCATCGAGGTACTGTAGCCAAGCTTATCGCTAGCTATTACGGACAAGGTGCATTCAATGCGCCTCTGACGTGCCCCCTCCGCTTTACCGCCGCTTCACCTCGTCTCGACACGCGCCTGGGCCAGCGAGGCGGCCAGTGCCATGTAGGCTAGCACGCAGCTGAGGTGGCGCGGTTGTAGGGCCTTCGTGAAGGTTTGCATGCCACCACGTAGGCATGCGCTGAGTTGGTGAGAAGCCTCACGTTGACACGCAGGTGCCTGCCCAGCTGGTGGGCTAGCAGCTGCATGGGAATGGTGGCAGAGACTTGACGAGCGCGGGCCTGGTCGCGGCCTCGGGGATGTCCTCAGCAAGGACCTTGTTGGGGCCCCGACAAGGGTCTTGCCGCGGCATCACGGTCGTCCCCGGCAAGGATCTTGCCGGGGTCTTGTGGTTTCCTTCGGTGAGAACCCCATTGAGGTTCGTCGCTCTCCATTCTTCCTCTGATTTGGAGTGTTTATCCTCTATCTTCACAAAGATCTGCATGCCACCATGGAAGTGCCTCCCGAGCCGTGGTCCTAATGAGGTTGGTAAACTTTTGGCTCAAGGGTAGCGCGTCCCGCTGGCGTAAAGCTGGGCAAGTGGCCCCGACAAGAGTACAAAACTCTTGTCGGGGCCGTGGATCCTATCCTGACAAGGCTCTTGCCGGGGTGAGTCGTCTTGTTTCTTGGTCTTCTTTGGTCCTGGCATTGTACTGGTTGTTTCTGCAGCTCTGGCCCTCTCCTTTGCCCTGCTTAGTGCGATCGTGGCCACGCGGCTTCAACTGCCCGTGCACTTAGTAAGGGGTACAAAGTAGTGCCCCTATTTTAGTACACCGACACAAATCTGCGGGATTAAGCACCACGTTAGAGCCTTGTTTAGAAGTAAGAACCTCGAGTGCTTTTTCAACATTTGTTTCTGCGATCACACCAACTACTGCATTTGCTGACCTATACAATTAAAATAAAAGCCATCTTATTAGTTATTGTCTTCATTTGGCACTTGAAACATCATCTTCCTCACGTAGGATATATTCTCCAAACTGGATCAACATACAAATGGTTCCAAAAATAGGAGGAAAACATACTGATCGATTGGACTTCAGGCAGAGCTTATGCAAAGACCGCTATATATCAAAATGACTACACTCGGGCTTTAATCTTTCTCTCATAAATAATTTCTCAACCTAGAAATTCAGTGCTACGTATATGCAGGGAGGAGAATATTATGCGGAGAATCTCAAGTTTATAGCAGCGGCAACAATCAACGTCAAGGTGTGAGTGTGCACTATTATTAATAGTTTAATACTGAATGTAAGGTACATCTCTTGCGCGCAGTCAATATGATACACTGGGCTAAGCAAAAGGTTGAATTCTCATAGAAAATGGAAAGAGCTTTGTCCAACAATTAGTGTACACCTCTTAAAATACAATGACCAACATCTATTAAGGCCAAGTTTAGGAACATGAAGCAAACACTTTATGAGCTAAATAAACAACACTCTTGCATCTAGTCAACACAAAAGGCAAATTCTATTGAGAAAAAAAATTCAGATTTACAATTCCGATAGTCACAGTTTTGCATAAGAACTGGAAAATACTATTGTTGCTTCATACTTTTGATGACCCACCTTACAACCGAGCAGAACCAACCCATCCAGGCACCAAGCACAACCCACCTCGAATCCGAGAACTGCATTCATTTTGGAGTAGAGAGAAGACTGTAAATCATAACAGATTCTAAGAGCAGATGAAGAATTAGTGGTGGATGAGATCTAGGAAAGAGGGAAGATTGGCTCGCAGCTGACGAGGCAATAGGAGAGGGGAGGGGAAAAAGGCTTGAGAGTGGCGAAACTCACATCATCGCCATGGTCATGGGGAGGGTAGCGACGCGGCGAGCATGGAGCGAAGGGGTTGGAGCTCGGAGAGCACGCGATCGAGGGTCGGGGAGAGCAGGGCAGTCTTTGTGGAGTCGTCGTGGCCTCGTGCACGGCTTGCGCGCCATCGCCGGCGCCGCCCGAATCCTAGGAAGATGCCCTCGCGCGTCTCGGCCGGATCCACTGAGAAGGCCGCACTCCTTAGATCTCCTTGAGCGCCTCGGCTCGATCCACTGAGAAGACCAGCAGACGTTGGATCCCATCGCGGATAGCCCGCGCCGCCGGCATCCCTGTATCCAGCGTCGCCACAGATCCGTTTCCTCCAGTTTGAGCGAACATTTTTTCATAGCGGAGCGTCGGAGCAGTTTCTAGCTAAATGGGCTGCGCGTAGAAACCCCATTAACCGCAGGCATTCGAAAAAGATTCCAGAATAGCGGCTTATTAGGACAACCAGCCCAGATCGCGGTTAGCTGCCGCTTAGAGGAATATCTGACTTCCTTCAAAAAAAAGAGGAATATCTGATGGCCAAAAACTAATCTAACGCGAATCTGAATGCTGGAAATGCTGAGGACGTGAGAGAGCTCGCTTGAGGCTCGGTTATACTGTCCTAAATTTCTAACCACACAATCTCTGGCTTGGAAATGGAACCAAATTCCCCATTTTGGGTCATCAATATTGGACAAATATTGAAAGAATTATTATAAATAATGCACAATGATAAAGTTCCTACCAATTTGTAATTACTTTGTTATCATACATTCTGGGATACTCACCTAAAATACATCATAATTACTAATGTCAATAAAACTGAAAAAGAAGAAGAGATGTTGTACCTGCCACCTCCCGCACGAGGAAGCTTGCGCCAGCCGTAAGGGGAACTTCTTGTCATCGACGGTGGTGGAGCCGCTGCCAACTCCTAGGATGGCTCGGATTCAGGCTGTTGCGCTGCAAAGCTAGAGCTGCCTAGCCAGGGAACGACCTCGACAGGTTGCCGCGGCCCCCAACCACTAAGGAGGTTAGCCCCCAAATGAATCGCCGCCGGAGTTTGGATCCACAGCCGCCATTACCACCGCCTCCTATGTATAGAGAGGAGAGAGCTTCAGGGAGAGAGATGTGGTTCGACCGGTCGGTCGGCTGTTTTTACCTAGCTGGTTCCGACCGGGCCGGGGCAATAACTGTAACACCCCGATAGTTATCTTACAGTAAACCCCTGTTAATGATGCCAGGTCATCATAATTAAAAATTTGCCAAACCTCACTTTGATCCAAACCGAGTTCAATTCAAAATTTACAATAAAGTCAAAATTAATATTTCTCCAAACTGCAACACTAAAATATTTGATGGGTTGAAGATATTCTCCAAGTAATTAACATGTAGGAACCAACATTAAATGGAATTTTAATTTTCCCTAGGAATATTTTAGTACATCAACAGGATTAAATAAGCACGTCTAAATTCAAATATAAACTTGAATTGCTTCACTTGACTCCAAATTTTTTTGTGCAACACCACAAATGTTTTGCGTGAATTATGTGCCAAGTTTTATTTATAACAAAATTCGTTTTTGGTCCAACTATTTGTAAAACAGAAAGAAAAGAACACAAAAGGGAAAGTAAGAGGGGGCCTAAACTACTGAACCTTTGGCCCATCTAGCCGAATGGCTGGCCCAGCCCACCTCGCATCTCCTTCATCCTCGCTACAGGAGAAAGGGGAGGCGTGGCAGCCATCCATGGCTGCCATGGATGCGTGGAGGGCATCCAGGCCCCCAAACCCCCTACAACTGCACCCCGGCGAAACCCTAGCTCGCCCTCCTTCTTTCCCCTTTGTTTCCCCCTCGGCCCCCTCCCTCTTCTGCTCGATTTTGGGCTGGAGAGCTCCGCGGTGACCGAGCTTCTCGCCGTTGCTACCGCGGCCACCGTCGATGTCGGCGCTCCGGAGCACATCCAGGAGCTCCAGCGTGGCCGTATTCATCCGTCCCGGGCGTTGATTGGAGCGGAGGCGCCCCGTACCCCTCGCCATCGTCGGTCTTCTCCGCCACGGTCGCCGTCGCCCGTCGCCAGATCCCGCTATTCCGGCCCCCAACCCCCCTCGAGCTCGCCTACATCCTCCCCGGTTGGCACCGCGTCGATTCCGCCTGTTTTTCCTTCGAGTCCATCGCGGTAGACGCCCCCCCGAACGTAGCCGCCGTGGCCAGAGCTCGCCGTGGCCGCGCCCGCGCTCCCGCGGCCCCGGCCGTCCCATTCGCGCGCGCAGCCCAGGATGTCGCCGTGGCCGCCGCTTGTCGTTGCTCTGCTGCTGCCTTGGCGCTGCTGATTCTCTGCTTGCTGGCCGCTGTGTGCTGCTGCTTGGTCACCACCGCCGCTCGCCCCTGCTCCGCGCTGCTTTGGCCTGCTGTCGCTGTCACCTTCTGATGTCGCTGCTCCTGCTGCCTGCTGCTGCGCTAGTCGCATGCTGCTGCCAGGGCCGGCCCATAGGCCGGGGCAATGGGGCGACCGCCCTGGGCCCCTGGGACGTAGGGGCCCAAGCCCAGGTAGTATCTTCTTTAGGTCTAGAAAAAATTAAGAGGAAATAAAAGTAAGCCCAAGCCCACCACGTAGCTTGCACTCACGGACCGAAATAATCGATCGCTAGTTTGCTACGCTGCTGGAGCGCTCCATCGATCTCCTCCAGTCTCCTCGCCGCCTCGGCTCCTCCCCCCAATTTTCCGATCTAAGAGAACAGCGTCGCCGCTCCTGTGCACTTCCAAATTCGATGTGCCGCTCCCGTGCATCCATTAATTGAGACCGATGGTGCTATTCCCTTCCCCCACTCATCTCTGTTTGCATACTCAATGTTCCCCATCAAATAGATGTTTGAGGCATCACCGCATCAGAGATGGTATGTCTCTCTCCTTCGCCTAATCAAGTACTCTTTTCATTCGCTGTTAAATAGCCTGCCTCTTCGCCTCTGATTGCTCCATCGGACATCTCCAATTCTTATATTCCTAGTTCCTGCTCTTCTGCTGGCCTACTCTTCAAAGCTTCATTAGATCCAGGGATGAGAAGGGGGGCGGGGAATGAGTGTTGCAGCTTTGCAGATCTGGGAAGCTGCATAGACAATTCGACATCAAGCCATATGCCTATATTCAGGTGTTTTTGTTCCTTGTATTGACTATTTTTCTATAACTATTTGGTGACATGTCTTCTAAAAAATGTTTATAAGTGAGAAAAGGAAGTGAAAAAAACTGAGAGTTGACCTGGTAGAATCTGAGAAAGATTCAATTGACATTTTTATAGAAACAATAGTTCTTTGAAGAACTTAAGTGTTGAGAAGTATATTTGGCTTCTTACTTAGCTCAAAAGACTTGAATTATTGAATGATATTGAGTTATGCAAATGCTCTTGAAATACAATATATTCTGAATTTTTATTTGTTCACAAGGGCCCCATTTTGTGGTCTCGCCCCAGGGCCCTGCATATGTATGGACCGGCCCTGGCTGCTGCTGGCCGGCTGTGCCATGGCCATGGCTCGGCCATGGTTACGAGCATGAGCGTGTGCACGCAAGTGGCCGAGCCAGCTCGGCCACTGCTAGATGGGCTGGCTGCTAGTTTAGATTAATTAGGATTAGATTAGATTGGTTAGGTTTGTTACTAGTGGGACCCCCTCCCCCCCATTAAATTAGCTGGATGATTTATTTAACACATGTGAGAATGACATGTGGACCCACTATTAGTTTAAAGAAAAAGCAAATTAAATAAAAGTCTAAGTCAATGACATGTGGCCGCTCTACACTATTCATTTGTTGACTAGTCAATTGTTGACTAGGTCAACCCAGCCCCACTGTCATACTCTGTGGCTACAATAGCACTGGGTGACAAAAGTATTTTGCTGTTTTATTTTCAAATTAATAATAATTTCAGAATGTTGTTTAAAACTTTGAAAAATCATATAAAATAATCCGTAACTTGGATCGAAAAACTTTGTACATGAAAATTGCTCAGAACGACGATACAAATGCAAATACGTGGTCCGTTCATCCGTCACACGTCCCTAGCATAGCGAACATCAAATCTTTCCCCTCCGGTTCATCTGTCTAATAGACGTCTGGAACCGGGAAAACTTTCCCCGATGTTTCCTCCCTTCACCAGTATCACCTAACACTGCGTTAGAACACCTCTAGCCCCGCTTATTGTCTTGTTATGCATATGTTTGCGCGTATTTATTGTCCCCCCCTCTTCTCTCAGGTAGACCCCGAGACCGCTGCTGATGCCCCTGTGATCGACTACGTCACTGACGACACTTCTACCCCTTTTCAGCGAAGCTTCCAGGCAAGCCCCCCCTTTGATCATCCCGATATCACCTATTCCATACTTTCATGCTTGCATTTGATTTTGCTACTTTAATATAATGATCATATTCTGATGTATAGCCTGTTTTTGTACCTACTTATTGATACCTACATGCTCATCCTAAACTGCTTAGTATAGGTTGGCTAGTGCTCCATCAGTGACCCCCACCTTGTCCTTGTTGCCCCTACTTCATCATTGATGACTCGGTCAACGTGATCGACGACCAGAGCCCGACACCTCACATCATATCCCACCCCCTTTGTTGCCCGACTCTGCAGAGATACTATCGAGTGCCGAGGGTGATACCTCGTAACGCACTCCTGATGATAACTCTGTAGAATAGCTATCCGGTCGTGGTCATCGGGGGTGATTCCTCCTTGACCACTCCCGATACGACTCTGTCATGCAACCCCTCAAGTTTGAACCTCGAGGGTGGTTCCTCTTACATTCACCTTAACGATTACATCAAGTGGAATCCACCGAGGGTGATTCCTCGGGTTTTCCCCTTGATGTTTGGACACACGGTTACCCGGACATTACTTGAGACCGTTGTTGAAGTCGGGTCGGCCCTGAGGGGTACCTGTGAGTTGATGTGAAAGTCGGGCGGGCCCGGAGAGCACCCGCGAGTTTTCCACGTGGCATGACCGGGCAGTCTTGGCCCTAGCCGTAAGTCCACGAGACGGGGCGACGGGGTCACATTATCGTGAGTCTCTGCTCGTCTCCGCGAGGTCCCAATGCACTAACAGGTTTGAGTATTGGTTCTGAGTTGGCCTTTGGCCTTTACGCACTAACCACCACGCGAGAATAGTTATGGGCCTCGACGTCGCAGTATTAGCCGAAACTTTGTCAGCCGTCCAGTTCAGCAGTGTGGCATGGTCGGATCGTGCTGGCATCCGAGGCGGTGCTGGTATCCACCCTGCTCGCAACGACCCAGAGTGCTGCGGGCGATGGGCCCAAGACCCCAGAGTGCTTAGGATGTAGACCGGCGGGAACCTCTCTGTTGAGCCTAGGTAGGGCTGTGACGTGTTGATCTTCCGAGGCCGGGCATTGACCAAGAAAAGTGTGTCCGACCAGAGTAATCAAGTGTGTTGGGTAACATGGTGCACCCGTGCAGGGAAGATTATCCAATACAAAAAAAGACACATCCGTGACATTTTGGGCTGAACAAATTTTTTTCCTGTCATGCTTATGACACTTCTATGACGAGTTGTGACAAAACCTGCTATCATCATAGATGTGGTGGGCTCCTACTTCTATGACAAAAAATCATGACAGAAAATGGGCTTTTCTTCCTGGGTGGGCCGGAGACGCGGCTGCATGACATTCTTTGGGCCAAAAAAACGTGGTAGAAGTGAGGGCGAGGAAAATTTTGGGGAGTTCCCGATTACAGTAGATGGTCGGGGGCCGAGCGATGTGTGTTTCTCTCGTACACATACGCGCGTGTGTGCGAGGTGTTGGGCTCTAACTGAACCCGAGCGATTGCACTAGCTACGTTACTGAACCCGAGCGATCGATCCCTTGCTGTTAACTGAACCCGTGTGATTCCTTTGCTACTGCTGCTAACTAAAGCCGATCGACCCATGCTGCCTCCTTCCCTTGATGAACAGTGAGCGTTGTTGGGGGGTTTGGATGAACAGTTCCAGATGGGGGTGGATGAATAAGACGCTGTGGTGTTGCCTCTTGATGAACAGGACCCCGATCGATCGAGCCGGTTGGGCATGGATGAACAGGACCCCGTGGACGGCTGGATGAATAGGACCCCGTGGAGGGAAGGTTGAACAGTAGCTGGTGGAGGGCTGGATGAACAGTAGCCCGTGGAGGGGTGGTTGAACAGGACGCCATGGAGAGGGCTGGTTGAATAGTAGCAGGTGGATGAGCGCGCGGTGGAGGCTGGATGAACAGGAGCCTGTGGATGAACAGTCACAAGTGGAGGCTGGAGGAGGTCGACGGTGGATGAACAGTAGCCCGTGGAGGCTGGAGGAGGTCGATGGTGGAGATGAACAGTATCTCGTGGAGTCCCATTTTATGGTATGCCACACCCCTCCCGATGAACAAGACCCCCGTTTTGACCGTAGCGCTCCAACACAAGTCTGTTTCCTCCGTTTTGCAGTACGCGACACCCCTCCCGATCAACAGGACCCTGTTTCGACCATAGGAGGTCCAACATAAGTCCGTTTCCTCCATTTTGCGGTACGCCAGACCCCTCCCGATGAACATGATCCTGTTTCAACCGTGGCCGGTCGAACACAAGGCCGTTTCCTCCGTTCTGTGGTACGCCAGACCTTGTTTCCATCGGCTGTTCCGTCCTAGCCGGTTGGCTCCACACATTTTGTTGCCTCTCGATGAACACGACGCATTCCGTTGCCTCCCGATGAACATGACGCAGTCCGTTGCCTCCCCATGAACACGACGATGACACAGTTTCTCCGTTCCGACCCAGCCATGTACAGGAGCCATGGCCATACGTATGCGCGATTAGGCGTTCGAGACCCCGCCCGTATGTATGTCCGTGGCCGTATTTACTTTCTTGCACCCTAGCCGATGTACGTACGTGTACATGCTACATGTGTGCCTCTACTACGACACGTACGCGCCTCTACTATGACACATGCACGCCTCTACTATGACACATGCGTGCTTCTACACCGACCAGTATGTACATACACGTTCGCGTCCAGAATGACAATGCTACGTACACTTCGACCAGGTGGATCCCCACTGTCAGGCACTTCCTTGCGTGCGAAGATGTAGCTGGTGGGTCCCAGCAGTCAGGGGGCGAATCATTTTTTCGCGAAATACGGTGGCCCATCCGGTGGGTCTCTGCTATCAGGTGGAGGAATCATTATTTTTCGCATAATAATGAGGCACTTCCTTGCTGCAGCCGTGGACCCAGCTGTCAGCCTCTCCACGTACAGTCCACGTCCGATAGAAGTCGTTCCTTGACCACGTTGACCACGCCACACCGAGAGCACCAAGGCGGTGGACGAAGGCAAGGCCTAGGAAGGGCACGACGCGGAGCAGAGGAAGACGCGACTGTGGATGCCCACACGGAGAGGAGTACGAGGGTTAACTGGTTCGGCTTCGGTGCGAGGCTGCCATCGCCGTAGAATAACATGGGGTGTGAGTGAGTGGAGGGATGGCCTGGCCAACGGTGGGAGTAGTAGGGGGAGGTGAGGCCTTCGCGGCAGCACAACCGGCCACGGGAAGGAGGAGCAGGCGGCACGACCGACGCTGCTTTGGGCGGCTGGAGCAAGAAGACCAGAGGTTGAAGAAGCAGGACGGCCGTTGGATGGACATCGTACGATCACTGGAGCTAGAGTCATTCATATTGACTAAGTTGACAAAGCCCTCCATCCCCGTCAACTTAGTAGGCCCACAAGTCAGCCTCCCACTACGTTGGGTCCCAGCTAGCAGGGGGTATTCATTTTTTTGTGCATAATAAGGAGGCACTTCCTTGCGTGCAAAGATATAGCTGGTGGGTTCGACCTGTCAGCGGGGGGAACATTTTTTTGCGAAATATAGAGGCCCTTCCGGTGGGTCCCAGATGTCAGGTGGAGGAATCTTTATTTTGCGTGTAATATGGAGGCATTTCCTTGTGTGCGGCCGTGGACCCAGCTGTCAGCCTCTCCACGTACAGTCCATGTCCGATGGAAGTAGTTCCTTGACCACGTTGACCACGCCGTACCGAGAGCACCAGGGTGGTGGACGACGGCGAGGCCTAGGAAGGGGATGATGCAGAGCCGGGGAAGACGCGATAATGGATGCCCACGCAAAGAGGAGTACGAGGGTTCACTGGTTCATCTTCGGTGTGAGGCTGCCGTCGCCGCAGAATAACAGGGGGTGTGGGTGAGTGGAGGGATGGCCTGGCCAGCGGCAAGAGTAGTAGGGGGCTGTGAGGCCTTCGCGGCAGCACAGCCGTCCACGGGAGGTAGGAGCAGGTGGCATGACTGGCGCTGCTTTGGGTGGCTGGAGCAAGAAGACGAGAGGTTGAAGAAGCACGAAGGCTGTTGGATGGACATCATACGATCACTGCAGCTAGAATCATTTATATTGACTAAGTTGACAAAGCCCTTGGTACGCGTCAACTTAGTAGGCCCACAAGTCAGCCTCCGATACCGTGCACCCCAGATGTCAGCGGGAGGAATCATTTTTTGGGCGGCGAAGCTAGAATATCCGAGATTGAAGACGAGGCATGGCATCCATTGGATGGACATCCAACGGCCACTGCCGCTAGAACCGGGTGTTGACTATAAGTTGACAAAGCCTTGCATACGCGTTAACTTACTTTTTTAGGGGACGCGTCAACTTAGTAGGCCCACAAGTGTGCGGAAGAGAACTTATAGCCCATTTGCGATTTGTAAGAATGTACAACCCATTTTTGGAATTCTAATGGAATTTACTACAGCCCATTTACAGTTTGTTAAAACTACATCCCATTTTCTAGCTAGGACAACGATTAACAATTTCAACCACCCGTTCAAAACAGAATTCAATATAATTTCCCACATTTTGATGGGATCCGAAATATTTTTATCCCGAAATTTCTAGTCAGATTAAATACAATTTCATTATAAATATGTATTACATAAAGATCCAACAAAACGTTTTCCGCGCAACAATTAATGAAATTAAAAATTTTAAAATCCAAAAATAATATTTTATAAACTAATTACGTGTTTGGTGCATTTTTGTAGTTACCGCCTAGTTTTATAACTACATCCCATTTATTATTTGTTAAAGCCCATTTTCCTGTTAAGCCTAATGCATCCCTCCTAGGAAAGATTTGCAGCCCAACGGGGCGGAGAATAACAAGTTAACCTTGCCTGGGTATTCCTCAACAAAAAGTGTAGCTGGGCTAGCCATTTTCAGGTTGAAAAAAATTAATATCTGGGATGGATATCTGGCCTGGGCTAGATGGGCCACAACCCGCCTAGTTAATACCCTGCTCTCCTCTAAACAACAACGAAAACATCACTCAAGAAAAACTCTGCACTGCTCACACCTCAAAAAGAAAAATACTGCTCGAGCTGCTAGGTCCCAGCTGTCGGCCGATCCTTGTGCAATTCTCTCATTTATTGACTACATAGGTTGACAATGATGTGGTACCGTGATGTTAGGAAACCAGGAGGAAGCAAAAAAAATATAGTTGTACATAATAAGGCGGCACTTCCGTATGTACGGCTATGGCCCTAGTTTGTCCCTACTGTCATCCAGTCAAAATAAAGTCATCTCCTGAATCCTCATGTCCGTGGACCATGTTGACAATGCTTGGCGCCACGGCGAGCGCAACAACTCGAAGGACGATGGAAAGGTCCTCGCGGACCTACGGATGGTCTGATACAGTGCCCGCTGCTCATTCAGGAAGCCATGATCATCAGACACCTATGAGCACCTTCGAGAGACTGAGACGACATGAAACGTTAAGGCCGCACTTGGGAGATCTGGTTTATTTCACACATGTATTAGGATACAAGTGTAATTTACTAGGTATCGGAAACAACGCGTAAAATACAAGCGTAATGAAACCGAGGGCCCGAGGTCTGTAAGTAAAACCGGCGGGTTACGCGTGTAATTTGAGAGACCAGTGTATATTTTACTAGTCAAAATCGAACAACCAAGCCCTTTGCCTGAGACCATCTGCTGTTATTTACAAGCGTCAGTTTTACAAGCGGTTTTGGCTGGAAAACGATGATCCAATCACGACATAAGATGATGAGTTGGTCGGAAGATCATATGGTTTCACCTCTAACCTACCCGAGTTTTGTATAGGCTATGAATGAAACATAAGCCGATGAACTCCTTAAGCATAGAAACAATAGAAGAGGATGATCTTCTTAACATGCAAATCACTGGCATTAGATCAACATGCAAAACGATATGAAGCATTATTCTCAGGAGGCACGGTGAACATCTCGTGGTGCCGCATGGAACAACATTCCAAGCTCAACTTTGCAATCAAACTCACAAGGCCTGGCATTACATAGACAACATTCTGAACAAACTCTTAAAATACCTTACATAAGTCAACATTCATGTGACTATGCATATCAGCAGAGTAAATATTTACTTCTAAACTGAACACAGGAATAGGAAAAAATGATTGACGCTGCTCTAAGGGCGTCCCACTCAAAAATATCAAATGCATGTCTCCTAGCTAACGTCAATCAGCATAATTTGACAAGGTTTTCCAATTCCAATATATTAAACTAATGGCTTCTTGCTAACATCAATGATTAAACTTTGACAAGATTTTCCCATTAAGAATATGTAATGCCTATGATTGTGGAATGGGCAGAGGTTGTCATCAGTTTGTCTTTTGATAGTCTGGTGGCTCAAGGTGATGATGAATGATTAGATAACCATTCAATGTATTGTGCATGATGAAGTATTATGGAGGACACGAACCATCTGAACATTTTGTGCAGTTCCACTAAAATCAAGCTGAGCATCCCTGTGGATTTTGTATTTATATGCTGCAAGAAAACAAAGACACATCAGCACACACATGAATATTGGCCCAGTGTCAACCCACCAATGGGTGGACTAACAAACTGAAAGTACGGTAAACAGATTACCATACCCAGATGCCCCATCATTGTTGCTTAGAATGACATTGACAGACTTGGTGTCCTGTTATGGCTTCTTGTACTTGATTGGGCACTTTTTGCCCAGTGCATTCCATGTGTTGTAGAGTTTCCTTGTGTGGCACCCGGGCTCAGAGTAACCGAGTTACCCTGCATTGCCAGCCCAGAGATCGAGTCTTCTGGAAGTACACAACAACATGGTACCGAAATAACCGCTTTATTGATACTAGCGTGGTACAAAGGTCTGATATTACATCGAGATTCGAGGCCAAGCGGCACAGACGGTGCTGTTGGACAGTATGTACATTATTTAATGAACATGGCTAGGGCCTCGATCACACAAAACTATGCAGCAGTGGAAGAAATACGTAGCGGAACTCCATGGCATAGGGACACCGACATGGACATGGCCTAGATAAGAAATGCGCTCTGATGTGAATCAGCTTGCCTGAAAACTGGCATGACATGCCAGGTCAGTACATGGAATGTACTTTCAAGCTCACAACAAACATAAGCACGATGACAGACAATATCATGATAATTAATCAAGTTAAATTAATGCAAGAAATTACTACTAATGCAAAGCTATGCAGAACAACCAAACAGCGCACCGAGTCACACGGACTCGCTTACTAGACGGTTACCTCGTAACCAACGACGACCACACCGGGATCACACTTGAAACCAATCACTCATGAACACCTTGAGTGTTCAAGGTTCACCACGAAACAATGCATCACAACAATTACTAGTTTGCAAGATTAATTATAAAAGTTGATCCATGGTGTGACTTACTCCCGAGTCTTGCCCATAACCGAGGGCGCGGCTATCGATAGATTAAATACACTCTGCAGAGGTAGCGCACTTTACCCACACTATGGAATACCTGGCCTCGTACTTCCATTCGGGTGGACCAAAGTACTCCGACGAAACCCTCCCTTTGCCATGCACTCTCCCCGGCCACTCCGACCATCTCCCTCTCAGGGCTAGGTCTTGGGTGGCCCCGTGTCTACCAAAGAGACCAACGGCCACCGTCGTGGCAAAACTGTCCCAAACGGGGACAAGGTACCATAAAAACAAACGAGCACACAAGGTTATGTCTGCCTACCGGGCCAGGGTATGCATGCCCATAACATTCCCTCGCGGGAGGCACTGGTGAGAGGCACGACAAAGGACCGAATCAAGACCTTCCCATTAGGTAAATGTGGTCGCACTGAATTAATACCCGATTCAGTGGCACCATGATGTGATCAACATCATATTCATGTTGAACTTAATCAAGTATTAACTTTCAGAATACTACAAACAGCCAAATGTTCCATGACACTCCAAGGCATCATATCCATGCGCTAGGTGGCTAAGTACTTGAAATCCATAAAAAAACATCTCAAGTAAGTGAGCATTCAACCCCAAAAATGTTTAAAGTTCAAATAAAGATTGGCAGGAACAGATTATGCATGGTTTTATTCTCCTTAATAAATTACAGATAGGATTTAGAAATTATTTACCAGGGCACATTAAGAATAAAAAACCATGACAAATTTTTTCCAGGAAATTTACATTGAGAATAAAACAATGCATAATTCTGCACACTACTCCTGTGTTTGAATGTAATATAGGACACCTTTGGCTAAAAGTTGTTCTGGCCAGTCTCTCACACTCAGCAAAGTGATCCAATAAATTATGAAAACCCACAAATGCAAACAATCAATATCTCACTCAGGTTTACATTTCATTATTTCCAATCACAACAATTTCATCACATCACATAAAAAGCTGCTGATGGCATAACAATCACAAAATACAAGGAAAATAAAGGATCATAGTAAACTTGAAGTATGGAGTATGTCATAGTACCTACACCTCATGGCACATTGACTGCCTTCTGTGCATCTTTGATCTACAACAATAATCATTACTTAGCATCTCCCATGGACAATAGGTGACCAATCAACGGAAAAGAAAAGAAATCAAGTGCTCTAGATTCTTACCATAGCAGATGGCCATGCAATTGATTTACCCTTAGCATTTGCCATGGTAAGCACATCTCCATACGGACGAGGCAACTTATTTCCCTTTTGAACACCGAATAGATGACAATTTCAACAAATTGAGAACCTAGAGGCTCACCCCCACCACAACCTTTGGATTGGTTGTTTGAATTGTTCCTTTAGCAACAGGGACACTTAAGGGTCGAGTTATGCTATATAGTATCACATCTCTTCCACCCTATAGGGAAAAATTGTAATTCAGAACATACTTTCATTTTAAAGAATCATGGTCAAGTGTACAAATACATATTATTGTGTAGAAAAGCATAAGAAATCCCAAGCAGAAAAACTTAAGTTAATAAAGCATCATATTGACAAGATCTAGTTAAATGAATTATCGTTCAGACTTAAATCAAGTAAATTTCCATTCAAGTTGTATCATAGCATTAAATTCAAATGAAGTTGAATCATAGCATATCATTATAGTCAAAAGGAGGGCATAACATCTTCCATGTAGGAAAGAAAGGTTTACCCCTTGTTGCTTGTCAGGTTTCTCTACATTAACAACTCTCCTTCCAATTCCAATAGCATTTGACTCAGCCACATCCTCCAGAATAGTATTACCTTCTTCAGTATTACTATCTTCTCTTGTCCTTATGTTCTACACCAAAATCAAGCATTGTATATGTTACTAAATATAATAAACTATAAAGAAATCATAGCACTACATGTTCCACTATTGCAGAGATACAATATAGTAGAACTATCATGTTACCTGTTGTGCTGTTGCAGCAGGTGTGCTATTGGGTTGATCTCGTTGCCCATGTGAAGACAAAAGAAGTTCCCTCATCTCAGCCATTTGCTTCTTCATGTCATCCATTTGTGTCATTTTCTTGTTCATGCCGTCCATCTGTTCTTGCAGATGTTCCACTTTTTGGTCAGATACACGACACGCCTCCATTGCCATTTGAAGCTTTGTAGATTTATACTGCTGGGTTCCAGGCAACTCTTGTTCAGATGGAGTTGGACCTAATCCGATAGCACGAACATATCCATTTTTTTCTTTTCCACAAACAAATGCAAGCAAATCACCATCCTTAATACCATTGTCCACTAATTCAGGGTGCTTTCCTGCTTCAACTTGAAGTTCTTTCTGTAAATTTTAGGATGTGTTATGTGTTCCTAGTATGTACTACATAAACAAAATTATGAAAGGCATCTGAACTTACAATTCTTATTGCAGACCCTTTTTGAGGAAGTCCACTATGATGTGTATGTGTTTCAATAAACAGTTCATGTCTATGCGGGCGACGATTGAGCACCTCGGTCTATGTCAAGTAATAAAAAGATTAAAACAATTTTCAAAATGTATAAACATCCAAGTTTACAACAAAGATTGCATGGTTGCATACCATTTCAGTGTCAACCCGAGCAAAACTCTTACTTCCAAATGTGTGATTTTGATTATGATTTGCTCAATTTTTTGCCTCTTATTGAGCGAGCCTACCAAATGGTGTCATATAATCATGTCAAACAAGTAAAATCATGTAATACCAACCTAACAAAGAGCATACCTTAGCTTTTGGAGTTAACCAAAATGCAACAAGCAACTTCCATTGGTCAGGATGAACTCTAGCATCACATGATGCTATAAGTTCATCATACGAATAGGATTCATCATAATATTCCCTCTTTAGGTCTGATTTGAAGTATTTCCATTTAATTTGTGTTGTTTTCATATACCATTGGAAAACTCGTTGGTCTAATTCCCAAAACAACTGAAAAATAGGCATTCAAAAAAAGCTATTAGAGAACAATACGACATATACTAAATCTCTAGTCACTCCTAATCATAACAGTAAAATAGCATCCAAGACATAAGAGCAGTACATAAACGCATTACCTTTGCCTCGGCCCATAAAGCAAGTTTTCTCGATAGGTCAACCTTCCTCCAATCATCAAATTCAACCGGAAAACCCTTGGTTCTTATTTGTGTTCCAACAAACTTAGCAAACCGTGTAGCAGATTTACCACAAGGCTGACCATACTCTTTTAATTCCAGCTTGAGTTTAGGCTTATTTTGCCTTCCCCATATTCTTTTCATAATAGTAACTTTCCTGACCTCCCTTTACTGGCCTGATACACAACAAATGCAGAAAACAGGTTTAGTACTGTAAGTGCATTATCATTCAATTGCAAGGTTCACAAAGAATGCAGAAACTGGCTTCTAAGCAATGCAAGGTACATGTATCAAAGTCATGAAGCATACCTTCAGGTTCATTCACTACAATCTCATGTTCGGTTGTTATTTCAGTAGTTAATCTTGAAGTAGACCACAATTGTCGTTCAGAAGCTTGAGTTTGTAAAATAGGAGTTTGCTTTTGTGTCTACAATTACAACATAAATAAGTGTTAACTATTCTAAATGGGATAGCATGCAAACATGTCATTTTGCATGTGCAAACATATTCATTACTCAAAGCAATACCTTTTTCTTCTTTCGGGGAGCAGGTAGGCCTTCTGACTCATATGCATCTCCTAGACCTTTCAGATTCAAAGTTCTCTTCATGTTCTCATTTTGTTTTCAAAGTACTTAAACTACAATTTTGTTCTTTTCAAATTCATATTCAGGGATTCTTTCTGCACTTCTTGCTGCGGTTGCCATTTTTGCTCCTGCTCCTGTAAGTGTTTACAAATGAGTTAGTAGTCTATACAACAACCAAGTATTTGAACTAACATCACAACCAAATTTTACACAATTACCAAATAAAATGCAGAAATTCATTATCACACTCACTCCCTATTTGGTGCAGCAACAATTATTCCATCTATATCAGTCCTTACATGAGAAATTTTGGTATAATCAGTGTCGGGATCAACATCTGTGTGTAGATCAATTAACAGCCCCTTATTAGCATTTTCAAGAACTGCATTTTCATCATCATCATCCATATTTTCTTCATCCATAGCGGCCATAGAGTACATGCCATGTGGTTTATTGTTCTGGACAACTGCACACCAACCATCATTATCAACCTCTGGAACATAGAAAACTTGTGTGGCTTGTGATGCTAAGATGAAAGGTTCATCTGATAACTTATCACCGCTACTGAATAAATGGTTGAAGTTAACAGTTGTAACCCCAAACTGATCGGTTTTTACCCATTTGTCTTGTTCACAATTGTCAAACCAATCTGTCACACCCTAGCTAACCATGCATTAAAGTGTTGCATCATGTTTACTCTTTCATCAGAAACTTGAAATGGGGATGACAGAACCCCCAGTCCCCTCTGAAACCAACTAGGGTTACTAAAATAATTTTTCAATGAACCTGAAATGCCCTTCTAAAATGTCCACCATTTTAGCCTTGGTTCAGAACCCCTGACAAAAGTGGTGCACATTTTTCTAGGCCATCCTAGGGTCTTTGAATTAAATCATAGATATTTGAATTTGGGCATTTAAAATAATATAAAATATTTAAATGCTCAAATATCTCCAAACTAAAATGTTTCATGTTGGAAATAATCCAACTATGGACGAGGAGTAGTTTGGTGATTTTTGGAGTTGCCTAGGTATTTTATTTAATTCAACAAAGTTGCAGATATATTAAATAAAAACAGAAAACAGAAAAGAAAGGGGAAAGACTTACCTGTGCGGCCCAGCCAGCTGGCCGGCCCAGCTAGCAGCCGACCCAGCCCAACACTGTAGCTCCCCGTCGTCTTCCTCCCCACGCCCCGAAGCTGCTGCGTGCTCGCGCGCGCGCGGCCGCGCGGCCACCTCCTGCTTGCCGACGCCCTCCTGGCCGCGTGGACGACGTCCGCAGCCCGTCCCGATCCCCCCTGCTCTCGCTCACTCTCCCCCGTTTCTCCCTCGCTCTCTCTCGCTCTCGGCCGAAGCACACCGTCGCCGCCGTTCGCCATAGCCACTGACTCCGACCACCCCTCGCTTCCCCGAGTAGCTCAGAAGCTCCGCCACAACTCCCTCTTCCTCCCCACCGCTCCACGAGTCCCCGGAAGCCCTGCATCGCCGCCACGTCGCCGTTCCCCTCTTCGGGCTCCGATCATCGTCGCCGTCAAATTCGCCGTCTCCGACGCGTCCCCGAGCCCGCTTCGACGCCACTGCAACCGCGGTGAGCCCCCGGAGCGTTTCCCCCTTCTTCCCTGCTCTCTCCCGACCCCTAGGCCCTATCCCCACCACGGCCGAACCTCCGCCGTCGCCGAGCTCGCCGTCGACGCAGCTCCGGTGACCATTTGGTCACCCCGGCGAGTCCAACGCGTTCACAGAACCCAGTAGAGCATCCCTAGCGCCTCACTTTGCTCGACTTCGAGCTCCAGCACCACTCCCGTGCACGACCGAACCCCGGCGGCCGCAGCCGAGCTCACCGCCGTCGATTCCGGCCACCCCGACCCCAACGGACTCCGCCAAGAGCCGCGGGTCGTCCTCAGCTTCACTCCGGTGATCTCCGCCGTTCATTTGGTGGCCGAAACGACCAAAACCACTATCGCCGCCGCACTGTTGGTCGCCGCCGGCCAGAACTCCGGCGAGCTGACGTGGCCTAGTTGATTAACCACTAATCCACCACCTACTGACGCTGACAAGTGGGCCCCAGGGCTTAGTCAAAGCTAACCAGCCTGGGGTCAACGCGGGATTAGCCCCTGTGACACTGACGTGTGGACCCCACACGTCAGGTTTGACCCGAGCCAGCCCTGTTGACCTGCTGATGTCACTGTGATGTCAGGCTGACGCAGTAATTGAATTTCTGGATTTAAATTAAATCAGGAAATTCCAGAATATTAGTTAAACTTCAATAATCCATAACTTTTATTCTGTAACTCCAAATTGGACAAATTATATATGAAAAATGATCAGAAAAATCCAATCTATCCATCTGTACTATTTTCATGCATGATCAAACAAGTTATATTGATGTTTTAATCAGAACAAGGAAAAGCACTTTAAAAGGCCATAATTGAATTTGGAATTTGAATCTTTGATTCAAATTTGCTCAAACACTTCTGGCTTTAGTTGCATTAGCCCAACACACTCATATTGCCATGTTTCATGCATGCATCATATTGTTGCACATTGTTTGGTGATGCCTGTGTATCGTTATCCTTTGCGACAGGATCTGTTCCCGAGGAGTACCGTGATTACCCTAACGAAGAACCGTATCCGTGCAACGAACCATCAGGCAAGCAACCAACCATTTGATCATATCGATACAATCCCATGTTCTCGCTCCTGCTCTCTTTTACTGCATTAAGACAACGCGATTCAACTGCTGTGTGCTGCGGTAGTTGAACCCATTTCCTCTGCATGACCTGTCATTGCCACAGTAACTAGATGAAACCCACTAGCATGTGTAGGAGTTGATTGAGCCATATGTATGTGTTGTTCCTACCTTGCTATGCCTGCTATGCTTAGAGTTGTGTCAGGTCTGGTTCATCTGGGTGATGGGCTAGAGTGAAATGATTATGTCGGTAATGAGAGTGGTGTGGTGAACACGATTTGGTAAAGGTATCGATGAGAGGCCATGTAGGAGTACATGGTGGGTTGTTTCATTGAAGCCGACCTTAAGCACTGAGATCTGTATGTGTGATTTAAGATACAGCTACTACCATGCATTGGGCCCTGAAATATGACCCCGCTCGACTTCTTATTCACCCTAGCTCTCTGTCCAGGAGTTGCAAGTAGTTTCTGGTGTTTGTAGCCTACCGGAGGCCATGGACAGCGCTGACCGTAGGGGTGGGCTGTGATGCGGTAGGTACATGGCACGGTGTACCGAATACCCGTTAGGTATCTCGGGAACCCTGTTCACATCGTTCGGGGCCGTATGGGAAACCTCGGCCGGACTCCCTGCGGATGGAACCTGAATAGGCGATAAACCTGGACTAGAGGCTTAAGTGTTTAGGTAGGTCGTGGTCTACACCCACGTCGGCTTTCGCTTGAAGTCTGCCGAGCACATGTCGTGTGCAGACGCTAAGTGGTGGAAACATGTATGAAGAAGTACACCCCTGCAGGGTTAACATGATCTATTCGAATAGCCGCGTCCGCGGTAAAGGACTACTTGGTTGCCTATACAGTTCATAGACAAGTAAATGGAAACTACTAAAAGCCTCAGGATAAGTGTGAGTGCCGAGGATGGCTCTTCCGTAGGAAGACGGAGGTGGATCCTCGGTAGTGTATTGAAGTGGTGAGTAGTGGACTCGTGTGCGCAAAACCTTTTCAAGTTGGAGTATCGTAGGATAGTCTAGCCAAGAGTCAAAGCTGGCTTGCTGCAATAACTCCACCAACCCTTCTTGATACTGTGCATGTATGTAGGATCTGATGTAAGTCTTGCTGAGTACCTTTGTACTCATGTTGCTATAATCTACATTTTTACAGAAGACGCTGCAACCCCTTCTGATGGGTTCTATGTAGACGTTGACATCAACGAGTAGGCTAAAGACCCAGGTGGTGACCCTGAGCTTGTGAAGGACCACGTAGTATAGCTAGGCTTTCCAAGCCTCTTTTATTTTACTAGTTGTCTGTACTCAGACAAGTTACTTCCGCTGTTGGCCTGTATGACTGTTTGACTTGTATGTTGGGTCGTGAGACCCGTACCTTTGTGTGTATGTTATGTATGGCTCTCTGAGCCTTAAATAAAGTACTTGTGTCGTAGAGTCATGTTGTGATGCTTCGTTGTATTTGCACATATCGAGCATATTGTGTGTATGATTGAAATGCTTGGTATGTGTGGGATCTGACTATCTAGTTGTTTATCTTTAGTAGCCTCTCTTACCGGGAAATGTCTCCTAGTGTTACCGCTGAGCCATGGTAGCTTGCTACTGCTCTGGAACACTTAGGCTGGCCGGCATGTGTCCTTCTTCGTTCCTGTGTCTGTCCCTTCGGGGAAATGTCACGCTTTGAGTACCGGAGTCCTGTTAGCCCGCTACAGCCCGGTTTACCGGAGTCCTGCTAGCCCAGTGCTACAGCCCGGACCCACTTGCTGATGACCGACACGTTCGAAGCTGGGTCATGGATGCCTGTCCCTGTAAGTCTGTGCCACTTTGGGTTTACGACTAGTCATGTCAGCCCGGGCTCTTTATCATATGGATGCTAGTGACACTATCATATACGTGAGCCAAAAGGCGCAAACGGTCCCGGGAAAAGGTAAGACGACACCCGTGGGGATACCGTGCGTGAGGCCGCAAAGTGATATGAGGTGTTACCAGCTAGATCGATGTGACATGGGGTCGGGGTCCTGACAGCGTTGGCATCAGAGCCGGACTGCCTGTAGGTTCTCCAAGCCAAACTGGTCGATGTTGAGTCTAGAAATTCTTTAGTTATATGTAGGGGAATTGTTTGTGGGATGGAACGTAAGGCTCTTTTTACTCCTTATACCTTATGACATTCTGATCTGAGTCAGTCCATTCTTCCACCGGGGGTTAAGGAATTAGGATCTGTTCTCTCTATCAGGATCACGTGTTACTAATCAGTAGTACCTTATAAGTTTGATGATTACAAGCCTAGTTCTACTACCACATCATGTTGTTGGTATGGTTTCAGAACTTGATATGATGATGTTGAGTGTGTACGAAATCCTTTGTCAAATGTCTCAATATCCTTTTTGAGCATTTACAGCTGTTATGCTGCCGAAATTTTGCTAGAAATTCTAATGCCTTTGCATTATAATTGTGCTTTCAGATGGCCACTCGCGACCTCAATCAAGTGGTTCGCCTGACTCGATGCCTAGACGTATCCGGCCATACTGCTAAGTTGGTCAGGGTAATGACTGAGGCTGGATACCGCTGGTATCCTGAGTACACGGTCGAAGAGCAATTCCGAGACTTTAATCAAAGCCAGTATCTCTGCACTGTCAGGATATTTCCATCTTATCCTGGATCCACTGAGCCTCTTCATTGCTCCTATGGACTCGGGGTTACTATCGAGATGGCTGTGCAGGATGCCGCCTACTCTATGATGACCATTATGCGAGTCAGATCTGGGTTATTTCGGGACTCTGACTTCCGGTATATGCCAGGATCACTTCCGGGGGCACAAGGGTATCTCCAGGCTATCTATGCTGATTCCACTCAGGAGGATTCACGGATTCGCACCACTGCTGAGATGCTCGAGGATAAGGACCGTGAAAATCGGGCCTTAAGGTTAGAGCTCTTCAATACCCGTGCTGACCACTGGGCCACTTTGACTCGGTTCGCACCGGCGGTGCAAGCTGGATATTCAGATATGCGCGATCTCTATCCTGTGAGATCTGCTTTGCCGGACGTGATGGTTTGGCGTGATGTAGGAGGCATCACCCCACCTCGCGGTTCCCGCAGGCCACCCTTCGCTGGTCCAAGGCCTCATCCTAGCCCCTATGGTCCACAAGCTCCGCGAGACCGTCTGTTTCCGGATGATCATGTTGAACTTCCGGGCTATGGAGGTGACTTCTACGAGGACTACTACGGATCGGTCTGAGTTAGTAGTAGTATCACTAGTTCGCACTAGCTGTGTCGTCTATCGTCCTGCGTGACTCGTGGGATATGACCTAGTTTGTACTCTTTCCGGAGGTGTAGAAAAATAATGTATAGGAGCTTGAGATGCCTCCGATGAGATGTAATCCTCTTTTCACCGTTTTAGTACTTTGCTTGGTCTTGTACTAAACCTGTATGGTGTGTATGACGATGGAATAAAGAAGCAGTTTCGGTATCTACCATGTCATACGGATGATCATCTTGCATTTCGAGTTATTCCTTACATTCTATATCCTATGTCGGAATTTTATCATTCTGACTAAATCATTGTCTCGTTTACCTAGGATGGTCAACACGCGCGCTAACCCTGCTTCCCAAGAGCAGGCCGAGTGCAGTGAAGCCAGGGATGCAAATCTGCCTCATCCTCCTTCACTAGCCGAGGTTATGATGGAAGCTGAGAGAAACAAGCGGGAGACAAACCGTTTGTTGGAGCGTATTGAACAAAACACAGCACACCATCAGAGGGCTAACGTGGTGTCACTCAGTGATTTTATCAAATTGCATCCACCCACGTTCCACCACTCCGTCGAGCCTCTCGACGCTGATGACTGGCTTCGCAGTATCTCTCACAAGCTGCGTTCCGCGCTGGTAGCTGAGGCTGACAAGGTCACCTTTGCTGCATATCATCTTGAAGGCCCCGCCAGTCTATGGTGGGAGAATTATGGAGCTATGCGCCCAGCAGGCCATGTCACAACTTGGGCTGAATTCAGCGAGGCTTTCCGTGAACATCACATTCCGGAGGGTCTCATGGACCGTAAGCGTGAAGAATTTTGCAATTTCACCCAAGGCCGACTTTCTGTGGATGTCTATAGCAGGGAGTTTGGTAATCTCGCCCGATATGCAACCGAGGAAGTTTCTACTGACGCCAAGAAGCAAGCAAGGTTCCGCAAGGGCCTTAGTCCTGAGCTTCGCCGCGACCTCCGCCTGCATGAGTGCACATCCTTTTCGAAACTTGTCAACAAAGCCATCAGTGCTGAAACTGGCCAGACTGACTATGACGCAACACGCAAGCATGGACGTGACACGGGTTCCTCATCCGGTGCTGGTCCTCAGAAGCGCCGCGTGTGGGTACCCAACACTGCCTTGCCACCCAGGTTCACACCGAGGCCATCTTTCCAGGCGCCTCGCCCCGCTCAACAGTCTGCTCCAGCTAAGCCCTATGGGGGTCCAACCAATAATGCTCCTCCACGTACCAGTTCCGTGACTTGTTTCAAGTGTGGGGAATCTGGTCACTATATGCGTGAGTGTCCCCAGACCAACCCAAATCAATCTGCTAAAGCTGTTGGCCGTGGCAAGCCGACAGGGAAAGTGTTTCATGCTAAACCGGTCACCGCTTCACGTGTCCATGTCAACTGTGTCTCTGCCGAAGAAGCTCAAGAGGATCCCAACGTCGTTCTCGGTACGCTTCTTGTTAATTGCCACCCGGCATCTGTTCTTTTCGATACAGGAGCCTCTCATTCCTTTATATCTGAAAATTATGCTCGTTTGCATAACGTTGCATTCTGTGATCTGCCGTCCACTATGGAAATCTCTACCCCTGGGTCTAGATGGCAGACCTCTAGGGTAAGTTATAGGAATGAAATCCAAGTCGATAGACTTGTCTTCCTTGCATCTTTAATAGCCCTTAAATCTTCAGATATTAATATCATTCTGGGTATGGACTGGATGTCGGCTCATCATGCCAAAATTGATTGCTTCTCTAGGACTGTTCAACTCACCCATCCTTCGGGGAAGATAGTCAATGTCTTGACTCGAATAGCCAAGCGACAACTATATTCTCTTAACGCCAACCCTTTGCCAGACCTTGAGGACGTTCCGGTAGTCCGTGACTTTCCGGATGTCTTTCCAGAGGAATTGCCAGGTGTTCCACCTGACAGGGATGTTGAGTTCGTAATAGACCTCATTCTAGGAACCGTTCCGATTGCTAGAAGACCTTATAAGATGGCACCCCTAGAACTAGCCGAGCTTAAGAAACAACTCGATGAGTCCTTGAAAAAGGGTTTCATCCGCCCCAGTTCATCTCCGTGGGCTTGCCCCGTCCTATTCGTCAAGAAGAAGGATGGTACGGACCGGATGGTTGTAGATTACCGACCTGTCAACCTGGTCACAATCAAGAACAAATATCCACTTCCCAGGATCAACGATCTGTATGATCAGCTCGCGGGATCCTCAGTCTTCTCCAAGATGGATTTGAGGTTGGGATACCATCAAATCAAAATCAGAAACGGGGACATTCCTAAAACGGCCTTTGTTACTCGTTATGGCCAATACGAGTACACCGTCATGTCCTTCGGTTTAACCAACGCTCCAGCCACCTTTTCTCGGTTAATGAACTCAATCTTCATGGAGTATTTGGATAAATTCGTCGTAGTTTACCTCGATGATATACTCATCTACTCCAAGAACGAGGAAGAACATGCCGAACATCTAAGGCTAGTGTTGCAGAAACTTCGAGAGCATCGCCTTTATGCCAAATTTTCAAAATGTGAATTCTGGTTGCCAGAAGTGACCTATCTGGGTCATGTAATATCTGGTAAAGGTATTGCTGTTAACCCTGAGCGAGTTCAAGCCGTCCTTGACTGGACTCCACCCGAATCGGTCAAGCAAGTTCGGAGTTTTCTAGGCTTAGCGAGCTATTGCCGTCGCTTTGTCGAGAACTTCTCCAAAGTTGCTAAACCTCTAACCGAACTCCTCAAGAAAGATAAGAAGTTCGAATGGACTCCACAATGTGAGCACAGTTTTCAGGAACTGAAAAGACGCCTGACTTCTGCTCCTGTACTGGTACCGCCAGACTTCTCCAAAGACTTTGTTATCTACTGCGACGCCTCGCGACAAGGACTAGGTTGCATTCTCATGCAAGATCGACACGTAATTGCTTACGCTTCACGGCAATTACACCCACATGAGGAGAACTATCCTACCCATGATCTAGAGCTTGCAGCCGTGGTCTATGCACTTAAGACCTGGCGACATTACCTCCTCGGTAATCGTTGCGAAATATTCACTGATCACCAAAGCCTGAAGTACATCTTCACCCAACCGGATCTGAATCTCAGGCAAAGACGTTGGGTTGAATTGATCACTGACTTCGACTTAGGAATAACCTATACCCCAGGGAAAGCCAACGTCATGGCTGATGCGCTAAGTCGTAAATCTTATTGTAACAACCTGATGTTACAACAAAGTCAACCGCTTCTCCATGAGGAATTTCGGAAGCTTAATCTTCACATTGTACCTCAAGGTTTTCTTTCCACCTTGGTAGCAAAACCTACTCTTACGGATCAAATCATCGCTGCCCAAAAGCGAGAGAAGGGAATATCTAAAATCAAAGAGAACATTGCTAGCGGAGGTGCTAGTTGTTTCTCCACAAATGATCATGGTGTTGTGTACTTTGAGAATCGTCTAGTGGTTCCCAAGAACCAGCATCTACGGCAGTTGATCCTTAAGGAGGCCCATGAATCTCCTCTCACTATTCATCCCGGTAGTACTAAAATGTATCAGGACCTACGCCAGAGGTTCTGGTGGACTAGGATGAAGAGAGAAATCGCTCAGTATATTGCCAATTGCGACGTCTGTCGTCGTGTAAAAGCAGAGCACCAACGGCCTGCTGGCACCCTTCAACCTTTAGCTATTCCTGAATGGAAATGGGATAAAATTGGTATGGATTTCATTACCGGTTTTCCCAGGACCAAGAGAGGGAACAATGCTATTTTCGTCGTGGTCGATCGTCTTTCCAAAGTAGCTCATTTCTTACCTGTTCGTGAGAGTATAACCGCTAGTCAACTGGCAGACTTATACATCTCCCGAATAGTGTCCCTCCATGGTGTTCCTTTGGAAATCAATTCGGATCGAGGAAGCCTTTTCACCTCACGATTTTGGGAAAGTTTCCAAAATGCTATGGGAACTCGTCTCTCCTTTAGCACCGCTTTCCACCCTCAGTCAAGTGGTCAAGTGGAACGCGTCAATCAAATTCTAGAAGACATGCTTCGAGCCTCTGTTATCTCGTTCGGAATGGACTGGGAGAAGTGTCTTCCATTTGCCGAATTCGCTTACAACAACAGCTATCAATCTAGCTTGGGTAAAGCCCCTTTTGAAGTTCTCTATGGACGACGATGTCGAACACCCCTTAACTGGTCAGAGACCGGGGAAAGACAATTCTTTGGCCCGGATATGATTCAGGAAGCAGAAGAACAAGTTCGTATCGTTCGTGAAAAGTTGAAAACAGCCCAATCTCGTCAAAAGAGTCAATATGACCGAAAACATAAGGCTATGACTTTCGAGGTTGACGAGAAGGCTTATCTTCGGGTCACCCCTCTGAAGGGAACCCATCGTTTCGGTATCAAAGGCAAATTGGCTCCTCGTTACATTGGACCTTTTCGCATTCTTGCCAAACGAGGAGAAGTTGCCTACTAGTTGGAACTACCTCCGCACCTCTCCAGAGTTCACGATGTCTTCCACGTTTCTCAACTCAGGCGTTGCTTCTCGGATCCTATCCGTGAAGTGGACCACGAAACGCTTGATCTCCAAGATAATCTTACCTATCGAGAGTATCCCATCCGTATCCTCGATCAAGCCGAGCGTACCACGCGACGTCATAATATCAAGTTTCTCAAGGTTCAATGGTCGCACCATTCTGAAGATGAAGCAACTTGGGAAAGGGAGGATCGTCTTCGACTCGAGTATCCCGCCTTCTTCTCGGAGGAACCCAAATCTCGGGACGAGATTCTTTTGAGTGGGGGTGAGTTGTCACACCCTAGCTAGTCATGCATTAGAGTGTTGCATCATGTTTACTTTTTCATCAGAAACTTGAAATGGGGATGACAGAACCCCCAGTCCCCTCTGAAAACCAACTAGGGTTTACTAAAATAATTTTCAATGAACCTGAAATGCCCTTCTAAAATGCCCATCATTTTTGCCTTGGTTCAGAACCTCTGCCAAAAATGGTGCACACTTTTCTAGGCCATCCTAGGGTTCTTGAGTTAAATCATAACTATTTGAATTTGGGCATTTAAAATAATATAAAATATTTTAATGCTCAAATATCTCCAAACTAAAATGTTTCATGTTGGAAATATTCCAACTATGGACCAGGAGTAGTTTGGTGATTTTTGGAGTTGCCTAGGTATTTTATTTAATTCAACAAAGTTGCAGAATTATTAAATAAAACAGAAAACAGAAAAGAGAGGAGAAACTTACCTGTGCGGCCCAGCCAGCTGGCCGGCCCAGCTAGCCAGCCCAGCACTGTAGCTCCCCGTCGTCTTCCTCCCCACGCCCCGAAGCTGCTGCGTGCTCGCGCGCGCGCGGCCGCGCGGCCACCTCCTGCTTGCCGACGCCCCCTGGCCGCGTGGACGACGCCCGCAGCCCGTCCCGATTCCCCCTGCTCCCTCTCACTCTCCCCCGTTTCTCCCTCGCTCTCTCTCGCTCTCGGCCGAACACCACCGTCGCCGCCGTTCGCCGTAGCCACTGACCCCGGCCACCCCTCGCTCCCCCGAGTAGCTCAGAAGCTCCGCCACAACTCCCTCTTCCTCCCCACCGCTCCACGAGTCCCCGGAAGCCCTGCATCGCCGCCACGTCGCCGTTCCCCTCTTCGGGCTCCGATCATCGTCGCCGTCAAATTCGCCGTCTCCGACGCGTCCCCGAGCCCGCTTCGACGCCACTGCAACCGCGGTGAGCCCCCGGAGCGTTTCCCCCTTCTTCCCTGCTCTCTCCCGACCCCTAGGCCCTATCCCCACCACGGCCGAACCTCCGCCGTCGCCGAGCTCGCCGTCGACGCAGCTCCGGTGACCATTTGGTCACCCCGGCGAGTCCAACGCGTTCACAGAACCCAGTAGAGCATCCCTAGCGCCTCACTTTGCTCGACTTCGAGCTCCAGCACCACTCCCGTGCACGACCGAACCCCGGCGGCCGCAGCCGAGCTCACCGCCGTCGATTCCGGCCACCCCGACCCCAACGGACTCCGCCAAGAGCCGCGGGTCGTCCTCAGCTTCACTCCGGTGATCTCCGCCGTTCATTTGGTGGCCGAAACGACCAAAACCACTATCGCCGCCGCACTGTTGGTCGCCGCCGGCCAGAACTCCGGCGAGCTGACGTGGCCTAGTTGATTAACCACTAATCCACCACCTACTGACGCTGACAAGTGGGCCCCAGGGCTTAGTCAAAGCTAACCAGCCTGGGGTCAACGCGGGATTAGCCCCTGTGACACTGACGTGTGGACCCCACACGTCAGGTTTGACCCGAGCCAGCCCTGTTGACCTGCTGATGTCACTGTGATGTCAGGCTGACGCAGTAATTGAATTTCTGGATTTAAATTAAATCAGGAAATTCCAGAATATTAGTTAAACTTCAATAATTCATAACTTTTATTCTGTAACTCCAAATTGGACAAATTATATATGAAAAATGATCAGAAAAATCCAATCTATCCATCTGTACTATTTTCATGCATGATCAAACAAGTTAAATTGATGTTTTAATCAGAACAAGGAAAAGCACTTTAAAAGGCCATAATTGAATTTGGAATTTGAATCTTTGATTCAAATTTGCTCAAACACTTCTGGCTTTAGTTGCATTAGCCCAACACACTCATATTGCCATGTTTCATGCATGCATCATATTGTTGCACATTGTTTGGTGATGCCTGTGTATCGTTATCCTTTGCGACAGGATCTGTTCCCGAGGAGTACCGTGATTACCCTAACGAAGAACCGTATCCGTGCAACGAACCATCAGGCAAGCAACCAACCATTTGATCATATCAATACAATCCCATGTTCTCGCTCCTGCTCTCTTTTACTGCATTAAGACAATGCGATTCAACTGCTGTGTGCTGCGGTAGTTGAACCCATTTCCTCTGCATGACCTGTCATTGCCATAGTAACTAGATGAAACCCACTAGCATGTGTAGGAGTTGATTGAGCCATATGTATGTGTTGTTCCTACCTTGCTATGCCTGCTATGCTTAGAGTTGTGTCAGGTCTGGTTCATCTGGGTGATGGGCTAGAGTGAAATGATTATGTCGGTAATGAGAGTGGTGTGGTGAACACGATTTGGTAAAGGTATCGATGAGAGGCCATGTAGGAGTACATGGTGGGTTGTTTCATTGAAGCCGACCTTAAGCACTGAGATCTGTATGTGTGATTTAAGATACAGCTACTACCATGCATTGGGCCCTGAAATATGACCCCGCTCGACTTCTTATTCACCCTAGCTCTCTGTCCAGGAGTTGCAAGTAGTTTCTGGTGTTTGTAGCCTACTGGAGGCCGTGGACAGCGCTGACCGTAGGGGTGGGCTGTGATGCGGTAGGTACGTGGCCGG